>NC_068428.1:28037302-28159802 GCF_023373465.1 Oncorhynchus keta
AGCGAGATGGAAAGAGGGAGAGAGCGAGGAGATGGAAAGAGGAGAGAGCGAGATGGAAAGAGGGAAAGAGCGAGAGAGTGAGATGGAAAGAGGAGAGAGCGAGATGGAAAGAGGGAGAGAGCGAGATGGAAAGAGGGAGAGAGCGAGATGGAAAGAGGAGAGAGTGAGATGGAAAGAGGGAGAGAGCGAGATGGAAAGAGGGAGAGAGCGAGATGGAAAGAGGGAGAGAGCGAGATGGAAAGAGGGAGAGAGCGAGATGGAAAGAGGGAGAGCGAGATGGAAAGAGGAGAGAGCGAGATGGAAAGAGGGAGAGAGCGAGATGGAAAGAGGGAGAGAGCGAGATGGAAAGAGGAGAGAGCGAGATGGAAAGAGGAGAGAGCGAGATGGAAAGAGGGAGAGAGCGAGATGGAAAGAGGGAGAGAGCGAGATGGAAAGAGGGAGAGAGCGAGATGGAAAGAGGGAGAGAGCGAGATGGAAAGAGGGAGAGAGCGAGATGGAAAGAGGGAGAGAGCGAGATGGAAAGAGGGAGAGAGCGAGATGGAAAGAGGGAGAGCGAGATGGATGGAAAGAGGGAGAGAGCGAGATGGAAAGAGGGAGAGAGCGAGATGGAAAGAGGGAGAGAGCGAGATGGAAAGAGGGAGAGAGCGAGATGGAAAGAGGGAGAAGCGAGATGGAAAGAGGGAGAGAGCGAGAGGAAAGGAAAGAGATGGAAAGAGGGAGAGCGAGATGGAAAGAGGGAGAGAGCGAGATGGAAAGAGGGAGAGAGCGAGATGGAAGAGGGAGAGAGAGCGAGATGGAAAGAGGGAGAGATGGAAAGAGGGATAGAGCGAGATGGAAAGAGGGAGAGAGCGAGATGGAAGAGGGAGAGAGCGAGATGGAAAGAGGGAGAGAGCGAGATGGAAAGAGGGAGATGGGAGAGAGAGATGGAAAGAGGAGAGAGCGAGATGGAAAGAGGGAGAGAGCGAGATGGAAAGAGGGAGAGAGCGAGGGATGGAAAGAGAGAGCGAGATGGAAAGCGAGATGGAAAGAGAGGAGAGAGCGAGATGGAAAGAGGGAGAGAGCGAGATGGAAAGAGGAGATGGAGAGGGAGAGAGCGAGATGGAAAGAGGGAGAGAGCGAGATGGAAAGAGGGAGAGAGCGAGATGGAAAGAGGGAGAGCGAGATGGAAAGAGGAGAGAGCGAGATGGAAAGAGGGAGAGAGCGAGATGGAAAGAGGGAGAGAGCGAGATGGAAAGAGGGAGAGAGCGAGATGGAAAGAGGGAGAGAGCGAGATGGAAAGAGGGAGAGAGCGAGATGGAAAGGGAAGAGCGAGATGGGAAGAGGGATGGAAAGAGGGAGATGGGAAGAGGGAGAGAGCGAGATGGGAAGAGGGAGAGAGCGAGATGGAAGAGGGAGGGAGAGAGCGAGATGGAAAGAGGGAGAGAGCGAGATGGAAAGAAGAGGGAAAGAGGGAGAGAGCGAGATGGGAAGAGAGCGAGATGGAAAGAGCGAGATGGAAAGAGGGAGAGAGCGAGATGGAAAGAGGGAGAGATGGAAAGAGGGAGAGAGCGAGATGGGAAGAGGGAGAGAGCGAGATGGGAAGAGGGAGAGAGCGAGATGGAAAGAGGGAGAGAGCGAGATGGGAAGAGGGAGAGAGCGAGATGGAAAGAGGGAGAGAGCGAGATGGGAAGAGGGAGAGAGCGAGATGGAAAGAGGGAGAGAGCGAGATGGAAAGAGGGAGAGAGCGAGATGGAAAGAGGGAGAGAGCGAGATGGAAAGAGGGAGAGAGCGAGATGGAAAGAGGGAGAGAGCGAGATGGAAAGAGGGAGAGAGCGAGATGGAAAGAGGGAGAGAGCGAGATGGAAAGAGGGAGAGAGCGAGATGGAAAGAGGGAGAGAGCGAGATGGAAAGAGGGAGAGAGCGAGATGGAAAGAGGAGAGCGAGATGGAAAGAGGGGAGAGAGCGAGATGGAAAGAGGAGAGGGAGGGAAGAGGGAGAGAGCGAGATGGAAAGAGGGAGAGAGCGAGATGGGAAGAGGGAGAGAGCGAGATGGGAAGAGGGAGAGAGCGAGATGGAAAGAGGGAGAGAGCGAGATGGGAAGAGGGAGAGAGCGAGATGGGAAGAGGGAGAGAGCGAGATGGAAAGAGGGAGAGAGCGAGATGGGAAGAGGGAGAGAGCGAGATGGGAAGAGGGAGAGAGCGAGATGGGAAGAGGGAGAGAGCGAGATGGAAAGAGGGAGAGAGCGAGATGGGAAGAGGGAGAGAGCGAGATGGGAAGAGGGAGAGAGCGAGATGGGAAGAGGGAGAGAGCGAGATGGAAAGAGGGAGAGAGCGAGATGGGAAGAGGGAGAGAGCGAGATGGAAAGAGGGAAAGAGCGAGAGAGTGAGATGGAAAGAGGGAGAGAGCGAGATGGAAAGAGGGAGAGAGCGAGATGGAAAGAGGGAGAGAGCGAGATGGAAAGAGGGAGAGAGCGAGATGGGAAGAGGGAGAGAGCGAGATGGGAAGAGGGAGAGAGTGAGAGAGAGATGGGAAGAGGGAGAGAGAGATGGAAAGAGGGAGAGAGTGAGATGGAAAGAGGGAGAGAGCGAGATGGAAAGAGGGAGAGAGCGAGATGGAAAGAGGGAGAGAGTGAAAGAGAGATGGGAAGAGGGAGAGAGCGAGAGAGAGATGGGAAGAGGGAGAGAGCGAGATGGGAAGAGGGAGAGAGTGAGAGAGAGATGGGAAGAGGGAGAGAGTGAGAGAGAGATGGGAAGAGGGAGAGAGTGAGAGAGAGATGGGAAGAGGGAAAGAGCGAGAGAGAGAGAGAGATGGGAAGAGGGAGAGAGCGAGAGAGAGATGGGAAGAGGGAGAGAGTGAGATGGGAAGAGGGAGAAAGAGAGAAAGAGATGGGAAGAGGGAGATTTCAGAATGAAGAGGGAGAGAGTGAGAGAGAGATGGGAAGAGGGAGAGAGTGAGAGAGAGATGGGAAGAGGGAGAGAGCGAGAGAGAGATGGGAAGAGGGAGAGAGCGAGAGAGAGAGATGGGAAGAGGGAGAGAGAGATGGGAAGAGGGAGAGCGAGATGGGAAGAGGGAGAGCGAGATGGGCAGAGGGAGAGTTGGAGTGAGGAGATGTATGTGAAAATGTATGTGAAAACGTGGAGATTCAGAATAATCAGCTCCAACTATCAAATTAGGAAAATGAGGGGGATGAGATAAAAGGATAAAAGAGGAAACGCAGACGCCATTATGAGTGAAAGGAGAGGAGGAAGACGCCATTTCAGAATGAGTGAAAGGAGGGGAGGAAGACGCCATTTCAGAATGAGTGAAAGGAGAGGAGGAAGACGCCATTTCAGAATGAGTGAAAGGAGGGGAGGAAGACGCCATTTCAGAATGAGTGAAAGGAGGGGAGGAAGACGCCATTTCAGAATGAGTGAAAGGAGGGGAGGAAGACGCCATTTCAGAATGAGTGAAAGGAGGGGAGGAAGACGCCATTTCAGAATGAGTGAAAGGAGGGGAGGAAGACGCCATTTCAGAATGAGTGAAAGGAGGGGAGGAAGACGCCATTTCAGAATGAGTGAAAGGAGGGGAGGAAGACGCCATTTCAGAATGAGTGAAAGGAGGGGAGGAAGACGCCATTTCAGAATGAGTGAAAGGAGGGGAGGAAGACGCCATTTCAGAATGAGTGAAAGGAGGGGAGGAAGACGCCATTTCAGAATGAGTGAAAGGAGAGGAGGAAGACGCCATTTCAGAATGAGTGAAAGGAGGGGAGGAAGACGCCATTTCAGAATGAGTGAAAGGAGGGGAGGAAGACGCCATTTCAGAATGAGTGAAAGGAGAGGAGGAAGACGCCATTTCAGAATGAGTGAAAGGAGGGGAGGAAGACGCCATTTCAGAATGAGTGAAAGGAGAGGAGGAAGACGCCATTTCAGAATGAGTGAAAGGAGGGGAGGAAGACGCCATTTCAGAATGAGTGAAAGGAGGGGAGGAAGACGCCATTTCAGAATGAGTGAAAGGAGGGGAGGAAGACGCCATTTCAGAATGAGTGAAAGGAGGGGAGGAAGACGCCATTTCAGAATGAGTGAAAGGAGGGGAGGAAGACGCCATTTCAGAATGAGTGAAAGGAGGGGAGGAAGACGCCATTTCAGAATGAGTGAAAGGAGGGGAGGAAGACGCCATTTCAGAATGAGTGAAAGGAGGGGAGGAAGACGCCATTTCAGAATGAGTGAAAGGAGGGGAGGAAGACGCCATTTCAGAATGAGTGAAAGGAGGGGAGGAAGACGCCATTTCAGAATGAGTGAAAGGAGGGGAGGAAGACGCCATTTCAGAATGAGTGAAAGGAGGGGAGGAAGACGCCATTTCAGAATGAGTGAAAGGAGGGGAGGAAGACGCCATTTCAGAATGAGTGAAAGGAGGGGAGGAAGACGCCATTTCAGAATGAGTGAAAGGAGGGGAGGAAGACGCCATTTCAGAATGAGTGAAAGGAGGGGAGGAAGACGCCATTTCAGAATGAGTGAAAGGAGGGGAGGAAGACGCCATTTCAGAATGAGTGAAAGGAGGGGAGGAAGACGCCATTTCAGAATGAGTGAAAGGAGGGGAGGAAGACGCCATTTCAGAATGAGTGAAAGGAGGGGAGGAAGACGCCATTTCAGAATGAGTGAAAGGAGGGGAGGAAGACGCCATTTCAGAATGAGTGAAAGGAGGGGAGGAAGACGCCATTTCAGAATGAGTGAAAGGAGGGGAGGAAGACGCCATTTCAGAATGAGTGAAAGGAGGGGAGGAAGACGCCATTTCAGAATGAGTGAAAGGAGGGGAGGAAGACGCCATTTCAGAATGAGTGAAAGGAGGGGAGGAAGACGCCATTTCAGAATGAGTGAAAGGAGGGGAGGAAGACGCCATTTCAGAATGAGTGAAAGGAGGGGAGGAAGACGCCATTTCAGAATGAGTGAAAGGAGGGGAGGAAGACGCCATTTCAGAATGAGTGAAAGGAGGGGAGGAAGACGCCATTTCAGAATGAGTGAAAGGAGGGGAGGAAGGGACGCCATTTCAGAATGAGTGAAAGGAGGGGAGGAAGACGCCATTTCAGAATGAGTGAAAGGAGGGGAGGAAGACGCCATTTCAGAATGAGTGAAAGGAGGGGAGGAAGACGCCATTTCAGAATGAGTGAAAGGAGGGGAGGAAGACGCCATTTCAGAATGAGTGAAAGGAGGGGAGGAAGACGCCATTTCAGAATGAGTGAAAGGAGGGGAGGAAGACGCCATTTCAGAATGAGTGAAAGGAGGGGAGGAAGACGCCATTTCAGAATGAGTGAAAGGAGGGGAGGAAGACGCCATTTCAGAATGAGTGAAAGGAGGGGAGGAAGACGCCATTTCAGAATGAGTGAAAGGAGGGGAGGAAGACGCCATTTCAGAATGAGTGAAAGGAGGAGGAAGACGGAATGAGAAAGGAGGGGGAGGACGCCATTTCAGAATGAGTGAAAGGAGGGGAGGAAGACGCCATTTCAGAATGAGTGAAAGGAGGGGAGGAAGACGCCATTTCAGAATGAGTGAAAGGAGGGGAGGAAGACGCCATTTCAGAATGAGTGAAAGGAGGGGAGGAAGACGCCATTTCAGAATGAGTGAAAGGAGGGGAGGAAGACGCCATTTCAGAATGAGTGAAAGGAGGGGAGGAAGACGCCATTTCAGAATGAGTGAAAGGAGGGGAGGAAGACGCCATTTCAGAATGAGTGAAAGGAGGGGAGGAAGACGCCATTTCAGAATGAGTGAAAGGAGGGGAGGAAGACGCCATTTCAGAATGAGTGAAAGGAGGGGAGGAAGACGCCATTTCAGAATGAGTGAAAGGAGGGGAGGAAGACGCCATTTCAGAATGAGTGAAAGGAGGGGAGGAAGACGCCATTTCAGAATGAGTGAAAGGAGGGGAGGAAGACGCCATTTCAGAATGAGTGAAAGGAGAGGAGGAAGACGCCATTTCAGAATGAGTGAAAGGAGGGGAGGAAGACGCCATTTCAGAATGAGTGAAAGGAGGGGAGGAAGACGCCATTTCAGAATGAGTGAAAGGAGGGGAGGAAGACGCCATTTCAGAATGAGTGAAAGGAGGGGAGGAAGACGCCATTTCAGAATGAGTGAAAGGAGGGGAGGAAGACGCCATTTCAGAATGAGTGAAAGGAGAGGAGGAAGACGCCATTTCAGAATGAGTGAAAGGAGGGGAGGAAGACGCCATTTCAGAATGAGTGAAAGGAGGGAGGAAGACGCCATTTCAGAATGAGTGAAAGGAGGGGAGGAAGACGCCATTTCAGAATGAGTGAAAGGAGGGGAGGAAGACGCCATTTCAGAATGAGTGAAAGGAGGGGAGGAAGACGCCATTTCAGAATGAGTGAAAGGAGGGGAGGAAGACGCCATTTCAGAATGAGTGAAAGGAGGGGAGGAAGACGCCATTTCAGAATGAGTGAAAGGAGGGGAGGAAGACGCCATTTCAGAATGAGTGAAAGGAGGGGAGGAAGACGCCATTTCAGAATGAGTGAAAGGAGGGGAGGAAGACAATGCAGGGTAATGAAAATGGCAGTGTGTTTCAAGAGCATTTCAATAATCAATAGAGCGTGAAGTAAAGAGGAGAGCAGGATGTCATAGCTGATCAGTTAGAGCAGTGACAACACTGTTCCGGGATCTAAATCACTGGAGAAATGATAGTATTAGGCCTAGTTCCAGTGTGTGTGTGGTTCAACATGTGTGTGTATACGTGCTCTGTGAGGCAGTCTTTTTCTGTTCTGCTCATCAGGCCAAATCAGAGTCCAGACCCTTGATGGACCACTCACTGGCAACTAGACAAGCCAGGAATCTCGCTTTCTCCATCCTTCAGTCTCTCTCCACTCCCTCCCATCTCTCCTTTCTTCCTCTCTCACGCCATAATATTGATTTTCCAGGGAAAGTGGGCACATGCCTCAGCAATGATTCCATTCATGGTTTTACAGTTCAAGGTAAGGATGTGCTGTAAGCATTTAAGGAAAATATAGAATGAGGAATTATTCTGCAGTGAAAGTAGTTTTTATCCCCCTGTTAAAGTACTGCATTGTGTAGCCAAGTGATTCAAACTGTTGGCTCTGTAAATGTGGAAATCTCAATGGAGCATGGCAATAAGAAAATGTTGGATTCAGCGTTTTGGTCGACGGTTTTCCTTCTACCTACAGGAAATGATCCAAATGGCCAGAGTCAGTCTGGATAATTCACATGGAATCGGCAGACTTCAAATCACTCTACGCTACGCCACAAAGCAATGAACAATAATTTACATAAAGACATTGAAATCTTTATCTCATAATCTGATTCAGTAAATGTACAATCATTCAGTACAATCACGGAATTATGTGTTCAAATAAAAAAAATATGTACCACATAAACTCTCCCATCAAAAGTGATGGGGAGATTGGAATGATGTTTTGCCCACGAGCCATCCTCAATTACAGAGTTAGCAACACACACACACACACACACACACACACACACACACACACACACACACACACACACACACACACACACACTCACACAGACACAGGCGTTTGACAGGAACTGTTTCCGCTCAATATTAGTGTCTGTCGACTGACTCATAACTCTATATGATTCCAATTCATTTCCATTTCTTTATGAGAACTCGTTCAGTCAGGCACGCAGTCGTTCAGTCAGGCACGCACACGCACACGCACGCACGCACGCACCCCCCCCCACACACACACAGATAACTCATGTAGCTTCTGGCTGAAAGCTCTGAAGGTCAGGTTTGGCTCCATAGATTAGCTCATTTCATTTCTAGAGATATTTTTAATGGCTTGACCCCTTTTAATTCCTCCCTAGCAGATGTCGGTGTTCCTCCCCCTGCGCTGTCATGCCCAGCAACAATTCCACACAATCTTCATATGGTCATTACATTGTGCTAATGTAACCATGATAAGACAGTTGGGGTTTGATGTACTTCCACAGTACCTTGTACTTATCACAGCTACAACATGCATGCCAAACATTGATGTTACAGTACTGTAGTTACAGGGATACTTTGACTTCCCTAGAGTTAGATGAACCAGTGGATACCATTTCAAAGGAAGTTAGAGGTACATTTTCAAGCCAAGACTAACTAGTTTAGTGCAAAGACTAGTAGTCTTTGAGTACAGCTAGAATGCTTAGCTAGCTATAAAACGGTTTGTTTGGATCCTGGATTTAAAATAAATGTTTTATTTGACCTTTTTTTAACCAGGTAGGCAAGTTGAGAACAAGTTCTCATTTACAATTGCGACCTGAACAAGATAAAGCAAAGCAGTTCGACAGATACAACAACACAGAGTTTCACATGGAGTAAAACAAACATACAGTCAATAATACAGTATAAACAAGTCTATATACCATGTGAGCAAATGAGGTGATAAGGGAGGAAAAGGCTAAAAAAGACCATGGCTGCTGATTGGTTGATCGCAGTCCCTGGGTGCCTGTTAACAGTTCCATTATAATTATCAATGCACATCCACTGTCCCACAGCCCAGCCTGGCAATTTAAAAAACTTAATCTCTCCTGGAAAAAAACATTCAGAGTTGACAATATTTTCCCATTCTACTAGGCTAGCATTTGGTTTGCAAAGGTTGGGTTTGTCTAAACCTTGCTGTCAGCTTCTTCAACCTGTGGAACGTTGTCATTTTTTTGCGATCTCCACCGTGCCATGCATATGAACGTGACGTGACTGACAGCTTATCTGAGCCAGGCAATTTTAGCTAGCAACTTCACAATCTCAGAACTAACGACTGGCTTTTGCCCAGACTATTTTTAAATGGCGGAAGGATGAAATAAAACAAATTAACTCAATATAAACATTTTCATGAAAACATGTCATGAATATATATTTTTATATGTTGACAACAGTTTTATTAAAGCAATAAGGCCCTCGAAACTGGGAATCATCGGGAATAACACCCTCCCCAGCCCTTGGCTTCACCTCAGACCAAAGAACAGCCCTTGGTTGGGAGTTATTCACATGAAAATTCCCGGGTTCTCATGCCTTACTGCTTAATTAGCATTGGCTCGCGATACCTGGAGTGTGGTTCTGTGTTCCATCTGTTAGTGGTTTAGGCCACAGATCAACACAACCGGGTTGTCCTGGGAGAGGCAGTTGACGGCCGTGTCAAACCAGAACCAACTGTCGTGATGACTGGTGGTCAGCCTTGACAATGACCACACTGTGTCTGGAACTCTGCAGTGACCAATGACCATGGTCCCCGGGTGTGTTGTCATTACAAAGCTGCGCTCCTAACTTCAAGCAGGTGGTTGCTGCTCACTGTTTCTACACATTGTTAACATATGAGGTGAGATGTAAAGGGCTTTGAGACTTAGGCCTAAGGTAGTGAAAAGTCAATATAAATCAAATCAATACATTAATAAAACCATCCATATCCATCATACAGATGTAGGATCTTAATTCGATATTTTGTTTCTGAGAATTTTCCTGCACATAAGGACTCCTGTTGTATAGGAGTCATCAACACAGCTGTCACTGATGTCAAGTACACGGTCTGTTTGTGTGATTAAGGTGTGGTCTTACCTCTTCAATTTAAAAGCAGAATTGTTGTGGAAATGGCAGGCTGGAAAGCATTGATTAGCCAGCCACAACAGTGCAGTACTATTGAAGCCTTTTCAGCTAGTTGGCCCTCTCCAGTAGCCATTATTGTGTTCAGAGACCTGGATATAAGGCTTGATTAAATAAAGACCAGGGCTGAATATAAGGTTTGATGAAATAAAGACCAGGGCTGAGTTTTGTAAGGGAATTATAATGTTTGTACTTTTCTTATAACTCATTTCTGTGTTCTATTCATGTGCTGTTCTATAAACCAATTTCTATGTTCATGCAAGTGGCTGACTGTACAAATCCTCACGTCAGCATTGGTCCGTCACATGTTATGAACCAGTATCAGTCCGTCACATGTTATGAACCAGTATCAGTCCGTCACATGTTATGAACCAGTATCAGTCCATCACATGTTATGAACCAGTATCAGTCCGTCACATGTTATGAACCAGTATCAGTCCATCACATGTTATGAACCAGTATCGGTCCATCACATGTTATGAACCAGTATCAGTACGTCACATGTTATGAACCAGTATCAGTCCGTCACATGTTATGAACCAGTATCAGTCCGTCACATGTTATGAACCAGTATCAGTCCGTCACATGTTATGAACCAGTATCAGTCCGTCACATGTTATGAACCAGTATCAGTCCGTCACATGTTATGAACCAGTATCAGTCCGTCACATGTTATGAACCAGTATCAGTCCGTCACATGTTATGAACCAGTATCAGTACGTCACATGTTATGAACCAGTATCAGTCCGTCACATGTTATGAACCAGTATCAGTCCGTCACATGTTATGAACCAGTATCAGTCCGTCACATGTTATGAACCAGTATCGGTCCGTCACATGTTATGAACCAGTATCGGTCCGTCACATGTTATGAACCAGTATCGGTCCGTCACATGTTATGAACCAGTATCGGTCCGTCACATGTTATGAACCAGTATCAGTCCGTCACATGTTATGAACCAGTATCAGTCCGTCACATGTTATGAACCAGTATCAGTCCGTCACATGTTATGAACCAGTATCTGTCCGTCACATGTTATGAACCAGTATCAGTCCGTCACATGTTATGAACCAGTATCAGTCCGTCACATGTTATGAACCAGTATCAGTCCGTCACATGTTATGAACCAGTATCAGTCCGTCACATGTTATGAACCAGTATCAGTCCGTCACATGTTATGAACCAGTATCAGTCCGTCACATGTTATGAACCAGTATCAGTCCGTCACATGTTATGAACCAGTATCAGTCCGTCACATGTTATGAACCAGTATCAGTCCGTCACATGTTATGAACCAGTATCAGTCTGTCACATGTTATGAACCAGTATCAGTCCGTCACATGTTATGAACCAGTATCAGTCTGTCACATGTTATGAACCAGTATCAGTCCGTCACATGTTATGAACCAGTATCAGTACGTCACATGTTATGAACCAGTATCAGTCCGTCACATGTTATGAACCAGTATCAGTCCGTCACATGTTATGAACCAGTATCAGTCCGTCACATGTTATGAACCAGTATCAGTCCGTCACATGTTATGAACCAGTATCAGTCCGTCACATGTTATGAACCAGTATCAGTCCGTCACATGTTATGAACCAGTATCAGTCCATCACATGTTATGAACCAGTATCAGTCCGTCACATGTTATGAACCAGTATCAGTCCATCACATGTTATGAACCAGTATCAGTCCGTCACATGTTATGAACCAGTATCAGTCCGTCACATGTTATGAACCAGTATCAGTCCGTCACATGTTATGAACCAGTATCAGTCCGTCACATGTTATGAACCAGTATCAGTCCGTCACATGTTATGAACCAGTATCAGTCCGTCACATGTTATGAACCAGTATCAGTCCATCACATGTTATGAACCAGTATCAGTCCGTCACATGTTATGAACCAGTATCAGTCCGTCACATGTTATGAACCAGTATCAGTCCGTCACATGTTATGAACCAGTATCAGTACGTCACATGTTATGAACCAGTATCAGTCTGTCACATGTTATGAACCAGTATCAGTCCATCACATGTTATGAACCAGTATCAGTCCGTCACATGTTATGAACCAGTATCAGTCTGTCACATGTTATGAACCAGTATCTGTCCGTCACATGTTATGAACCAGTATCAGTCCGTCACATGTTATGAACCAGTATCAGTCCGTCACATGTTATGAACCAGTATCAGTCCGTCACATGTTATGAACCAGTATCAGTCCGTCACATGTTATGAACCAGTATCAGTCCGTCACATGTTATGAACCAGTATCAGTCCGTCACATGTTATGAACCAGTATCAGTCCGTCACATGTTATGAACCAGTATCGGTCCATCACATGTTATGAACCAGTATCAGTCCGTCACATGTTATGAACCAGTATCAGTCCGTCACATGTTATGAACCAGTATCAGTCCGTCACATGTTATGAACCAGTATCGGTACGTCACATGTTATGAACCAGTATCGGTCCGTCACATGTTATGAACCAGTATCAGTACGTCACATGTTATGAACCAGTATCAGTCCGTCACATGTTATGAACCAGTATCAGTCCGTCACATGTTATGAACCAGTATCAGTCCGTCACATGTTATGAACCAGTATCAGTCCGTCACATGTTATGAACCAGCATCGGTCCGTCACACGAATGAAACAAAATGGTAACGATTAATTAATTATGCTAAATCATGCAAATATAACTTGTCTGTGTATAGCCTGATTGACATGTGTACTATGGTACATTGAGTTGGTTGGAACTTCTCCAGCGCTGACAATGACTCATTGAAAATTGACTTTGAGTGTCCCTGTGAAGAATTTTTCCACAACAGTTTGAATGTACATTAAAGCAGGAGAAGAGGAGAGTTTGATTAAAGTCGTATGTTTTGAAACAAATCACCACAAGCCTGTCATAAACGTTTTCAATGGACGTGACGCATACGCATGCACACATTCCTTTAGGACGGAGATGAATATGCAAAAAATATTGATATCTCCACTGCAACACTTTCTAAAAGAGCGCAAAAGACACTACAACCACGTTTCCACTACAACCACGTTTCCACTACAACCACGTTTCCATCACAACCACGTTTCCATCTACAACCACGTTTCCACTACAACCACGTTTCCATCTACAACCACGTTTCCACTACAACCACGTTTCCACTACAACCACGTTTCCACTACAACCACGTTTCCACTACAACCACGTTTCCATCTACAACCACGTTTCCATCTACAACCACGTTTCCACTACAACCACGTTTCCACTACAACCACGTTTCCACTACAACCACGTTTCCACTACAACCACGTTTCCACTACAACCACGTTTCCACTACAACCACGTTTCCACTACAACCACGTTTCCACTACAACCACGTTTCCATCTACAACCACGTTTCCATCTACAACCACGTTTCCATCTACAACCACGTTTCCACTACAACCACGTTTCCACTACAACCACGTTTCCATCTACAACCACGTTTCCACTACAACCACGTTTCCACTACAACCACGTTTCCATCTACAACCACGTTTCCACTACAACTACGTTTCCACTACAACCACGTTTCCATCTACAACCACGTTTCCATCTACAACCACGTTTCCATCTACAACCACGTTTCCATCTACAACCACGTTTCCATCTACAACCACGTTTCCATCTACAACCACGTTTCCATCTACAACCACGTTTCCACCTACAACCACGTTTCCATCTACAACCACGTTTCCACTACAACCACGTTTCCATCTACAACCACGTTTCCACTACAACCACGTTTCCATCTACAACCACGTTTCCATCTACAACCACGTTTCCATCTACAACCACGTTTCCACTACAACCACGTTTCCATCTACAACCACGTTTCCATCTACAACCACGTTGCCACTACAACCACGTTTCCATCTACAACCACGTTTCCATCTACAACCACGTTTCCATCTACAACCACGTTTCCACTACAACCACGTTTCCACTACAACCACGTTTCCATCTACAACCACGTTTCCATCTACAACCACGTTTCCATCTACAACCACGTTTCCATCTACAACCACGTTTCCACTACAACCACGTTTCCATCTACAACCACGTTCCATCTACAACCACGTTTCCATCTACAACCACGTTTCCATCTACAACCACGTTTCCACTACAACCACGTTTCCATCTACAACCACGTTTCCATCTACAACCACGTTTCCATCTACAACCACGTTTCCACTACAACCACGTTGCCACTACAACCACGTTTCCATCTACAACCACGTTTCCACTACAACCACGTTTCCATCTACAACCACGTTTCCACTACAACCACGTTTCCACTATAACCACGTTTCCACTACAACCACGTTTCCACTACAACCACGTTTCCACTACAACCACGTTTCCATCTACAACCACGTTTCCATCTACAACCACGTTTCCACTACAACCACGTTTACATCTACAACCACGTTTCCATCTACAACCACGTTTCCATCTACAACCACGTTTCCACTACAACCACGTTTCCACTACAACCCCGTTTCCACTACAACCACGTTTCCATCTACAACCACGTTTCCACTACAACCACGTTTCCACTGTAACCACGTTTCCATCTACAACCACGTTTCCACTACAACCACGTTTCCACTACAACCACGTTTCCATCTACAACCACGTTTCCACTACAACCACGTTTCCATCTACAACCACGTTTCCATCTACAACCACGTTTCCATCTACAACCACGTTTCCATCTACAACCACGTTTCCATCTACAACCACGTTTCCACTATAACCACGTTTCCATCTACAACCACGTTTCCACTACAACCACGTTTCCACTACAACCACGTTTCCACTACAACCACGTTTCCATCTACAACCACGTTTCCACTACAACCACGTTTCCACTACAACCACGTTTCCATCTACAACCACGTTTCCATCTACAACCACGTTTCCACTACAACCACGTTTCCATCCACAGCTGTGATGGAAACAGGAAGTCTTGTTACAATTTTATAAATGCCAACAGATAATGTTTGTTCGACATGGTAGCGACTTTTTGGTGTCAGTAAAATGTATTATTTGAGAATTTGCAGTGGAAATGACTAAATGAGCAAATATTGATATAATAACCATCATATCGAAGTAAAATCATCGCACGATGATATGGTATGTGGTCCTACCATTACAACTTGCAAACCATGTAGTTTATGAAATAAACTACAGATGAAATAAGTACTGATGAACTTCACAGGGTGGTGAAAGTACACAGTGATGAGCTTGATGCTCCATTCCAATAAATAGAGGGTCTTATTCTAGTGACATGATGATCGATGCTTGACTGACCTTTTATATCATGTAGACTAGCCTACCCATACTGCAACTGCGAGCTGCTAGCTAGAACGTACGTGCCAAAACTATTGGTAGAGTTGAAACGATGGTAACACATTGAACTTTAGATATGCGGCACATGAAAACTTCAGCGAAAAAGTACATTGTGTGCACTACGTCATCACACACAGTTCATTTGGTTGGAACATGTGCACATAATTCATGCAATTTTAGAATAATCACATGAAAATCTGTCGCCAAATTGGACATAAACCTAGATATTGACACAATATGATTAGCATATGTCATTACGGGTTAGTGTACAAAAGATTCGACACAGCCCGTGTCCAGACATTGAGACAGATTTTGATACTCAGAAGAAATGGACCATCTTATTAGATGCATATCATTTGTGCTTGCTAGAGGAGGAGTATTTCCATTGTTCCTTAATAGAGCTGTTTGTGGCTCATTGTGACGTAATCTAGGCTTTCAGCAACACATTTGAGTTAAATGCACTCTTGAGAGCAGAAAGGTGAAATATTCACATCTACATGCCCACCCCAGTAGAAATCCACTTTTTTGAGGTGAAAAACGATGGTCAGAGCTTACCCATGATGGTCCAGAACGTATTAGTCAAAGTATGACTTATTTGGTTTTGAAGTGACAAATTCCAAACTGTCCACTTCTTGCAAATCCATGTAAATGCAGCGTCTTTTCCTGTGATGTGAGAAACAAATTATTTTCAGCCTATGTCTCGTTTAAGGGCTGGGTGGGTTTGAGTTTAACATTACCACCCACCAACATGGCACTGTTTATTAATCAGAAACAGCTGCAAAGTTATTCCTCTTCGTGACTGATGAGCCAAATAGCCTTGTGTCCACTTGGCTGCCTGATCCATGGAACAAATACAAATAGGGGAGGCAAACGTATGTTTTCACAACTGCATGTTGTTGTTTTTTTACCAGAAATGTCTCTTAATTCAACGGATAATTTGTCAATTTTTGAGCTAGTCTGTAAACCCCCCAAAAACAAATAAGATAATATTTATTTAAAAAAATACATACATACATACATACATACATACATACATACATACATACATACATACATACATACATACATACATGCATACATACATACATACATACATACATACATACATACATACATACATACATACATACATGCATACATGCATACATGCATACATGCATACATGCATACATGCATACATACATACATACATACATACTAGAAGTCGACCGATTATGATTGTTCAACGCCGATACCGTTTATTGGAGGGCAAAAAATCAGATATCGATAAATCGGCCGATTTTTAAAATGTATTTGTAATAATGACAATTACAACAATAATGAATGAACACTTATTTTAACTTAATATAATACATCAATGAAATCAATTTAGCCTCAAATAAATAACGAAACATGTTCAATTTGGTTTAAATAATGCAAAAACAAAGTGTTGGAGAAGAAAGTAAAAGTGCAATATGTGCCATGTAAGAAAGCTATCGTTTAAGTTCTTTGCTCAGAACAGGTGAACATATGAAAGCTGGTGGTTCCTTTTAACATGAGTCTTCAATATTCCCAGGTAAGAAGTTTTAGGTTGTAGTTATTATAGGAATTATATGACTATTTCTCTCTATACCATTTGTATTTCATATACTTTTGACTATTGGATGTTCTTATAGGCACTTTAGTATTGCCAGTGTAACAGTATAGCTTCCGTCCCTCTCCTCACTCCTCCCTGGGCTCGAACCAGGAACACAAAGACAACAGCCACCCTCGAAGCAGCGTTACCCATGCAGAGCAAGGGGAACAACTACTCCAAGTCTCAGAGCGAGTTTGAAATGCTATTAGCGCGCACCCCGCTAACTAGCTAGCCAATTCACATCACATCGTTACACCAGCCTAATCTCGGGAGTTGATAGGCTTGAAGTCATAAACAGCACAGCTGCTGGCAAAAAACACAAAAGTGCTGTTTGAATGAATGCTTATGAGCCTGCTGGTGCCTACAATCGCTCAGTCAGACTGCTCTATCAAATCATAGACTTAATTATAACATAATAACACACAGAAAATGCGAGCCTTAGGTCATTAATATGGTCGAATCCGGAAACTATCATCTCGAAAACAAGAGGTTTATTCTCTCAGTGAAATACGGAACCGTTCTGTATTTTATCTAATGGGTGGCATCCATCAGTCTAAATATTCCTGTTACATTGCACAACCTTCAATGTTATGCCATAATTACGTAAAATTGAGCCAGGCTGCCCAAACTGTTGCATATACCCTGACTCTGCATGCAATGAACGCAAGAGAAGTGAAGTGACACAATTTCACCTAATATTGCCTAGCTAAATATGCAGGTTTAAAAATATTAAAAAAAATATCTTCTTCTTATTGGTGTCCTTTAGTAGTGGTTTCTTTGCAGCAATTTGACTATGAAGGACTGATTCACACAGTCTCCTCCGAACAATTGATGTTGAGATGTGTCTGTTCCATGTCATTTTCAGGGTACATTATCATGAGGAAAGTCATTGTAGATTATCATTTCACGTCCTCTTGGAGAACCATGAACACAGGCTAACTTTGCTGTGCCACAGCATGGGAGCAGCCTACCTACCCAAGGTTGCAACGTGTCTATTACAATGTAGAAAAAAATACTATCAGCTATCTTTCAATTGTCATCCATATTATCATAATTCATCTTATTCTTTCTAACTATTTTTATGGCGGGATGCCAAAACTCGAGATAACAAATGGTAAAAGATTCTAATCTTTTGAATTCAGTGTACTAAAAAACAGCAAAAGATAACATTCGCTAGCTAGCCAGATAAGGTTAGCATTCTAGCTAGCTAGCAAGATAAGGTTAGCATTCTAGCTAGCTAGCTAGCAAGATAAGGTTAGCATTCTAGCTAGCTAGCAAGATAAGGTTAGCATTCTAGCTAGCTACACTGACAGCACCCTATTTTTTGGTTTATCAACTCCATTTTTTAAATTTAAATTGTTCCTTTATTTAACCAGGCAAGTCAGTTAAGAACTAATTCTTATTTTCAATGACGGCCTAGGAACAGTGGGTTACCTGCCTGTTCAGGGGCAGAACGACAGATGTCATACCTTGTACCTTGTCAGCTCGGGGATTTGAACTTGCAACCTTTCGGTTACTAGTCCAATGCTCTAACCACTAGGCTACCCTGCCGCCCATGTGGAAATTCTCAGACCCAATTCATGAATATGTAAAAACAGCCTTTGTCATTCTTTGGAGGTTAAAGCTAAATATTAATTTACTCTCCAGGACAGGAAATTATGTAAAAAAAGAATTGTGGAGGCAACTTCCTCTGGGGGTCCTTTAATATTACAGATGGACTGAGTGAGACGTGGAAGGCTAAAATCGTTACCTGCTGGTTGTTTCATATAATGCAATATAAATCTATGGAGATCCAGAGGCTAGATATAATTTACACAGTTATGGTAATAAATATGCAAAAAGGGTTTTAAAAGGTAAACAATGAAGTGAGACGGAAGGGTGGACTGATTGTCTTTTGTTTCACTAATCGTAAAAAACATCAAACCTTTGGTCACCAAAAATATCGGACAATAGAGATTTAATTAAATCTGCAGCCCGGAAATGTTCCATACGTGGATAGTTTCTCCCCTATATTTGGAAATTACAATTTCACCTTTGCACAAGAGCCAAACTTTCCATGACACTGTGGAGATTGCTCTGTCGAAAATGCAATCAACCAAAGCTGCCTCAAGTGCTGATGAATTACAGGAAGACAATGACTTGTCAGATTTGAGCAGAGTGGGTCTGTGATGGCAAGCATGTGGCACAGAGGGTCCTGCGTAAGTCACATCATGAGACAGACAGACAGACAGACAGACAGACAGACAGACAGACAGACAGACAGACAGACAGACAGACAGACAGACAGACAGACAGACAGACAGATAGATCCTCCACGAGTCAGACACTCCCATTTAAATAGAAAAGCTGTTCGTTAGTCATGCAGACCATTTTAAAAATGTATCTGGTTTTGCTGTTAGGTTTCATAAAAAATGGAAGACAGCAGGGGTCATCTGGAGTTGGTGTTATTTTGGGGCACTGTTCCTTCGTTCAGTTCCAACATCAGCTGCGAGTTGAAAAAAACGTAAACATGTAATGATTTTGAAGCAGGAAGGAAACCCATGCTATATGTACAGTATGTGGCTATATGTACAGTATGTGGCTATATGTACAGTATGTGGCTATATGTACAGTATGTGGCTATATGTACAGTATGTGACTATATGTACAGTATGTGGCTATATGTACAGTATGTGGCTATATGTACAGTATGTGGCTATATGTACAGTATGTGGCTATATGTACAGTATGTGGCTATATGTACAGTATGTGGCTATATGTACAGTATGTGACTATATGTACAGTATGTGGCTATATGTACAGTATGTGGCTATATGTACCGAGTGTGACCGCAACCTCCCATGTTACAGCTCACCGGGGTGAAATCACATACCAAAAACAGGATAGTCTGGTATGACAGCCTTCCACCATCTATTGTAATCACTTATCTACCAATCTCTGGACCAGGACCTTAGATCCACCCTCTGAGCTATTTACAGTACAACTCTCCTCTACTCTCTATCCTGTGACTGAATGTTAGGAGGGGTCTGCTGTCACTCATTAAATAGTCATGTCCCTGCTGTACTGGTGAACTGGTGAGATGGTGATGCATACGCCTTGAGCTCATCATCGCAAGAGGTAGGGGAAAGTGCAGAGTGTGTGTGTGTGTGTAAGGGGGTTCAGGAAAAGTGCAGGGTACTTGGTTACTGGACCAGTTCACTGTCACTGGAAGTCAACCTCACCCATATGTACACACGCTTGCACGCTAACACACAATCACACACTTCTTTCCCACCGCCATCTGACGACCACGGTCAAATCACGGTCACTGAGCATATGAGTGTCAAAAGCTAAAACACAAACATTCTCTTCTGCCTTTTGAAAACCTGACTGCTGTTTCTGTGTATGTGTCTGTCTGTGTGTGTGTGTGTGTGCAATGACTGGCAGTGTGAAGGTCAGTGAGTGTTGAGACATGAAAAGGGGCGTGCCCTCTCATTTACATTTTAGTAATTTAGCAGACACTCTTATGCAGCAGCTTACAGGAGCAATAAGTGCCTTGCTCTAGGGCACAGACAGATGTTTCACCTTGTTGGCTCAGGGATTCAAACCGGCAACCTTTCGGTTAATGGCCCAATGGTCTTAACTGTTAAACTACCTGCTGCCTAATTTTGGTGGGGTGGAAGAGTGTTTGTATGTGGTCAGTAAAAGCTAAACTGTTCAAGAGTCACAGCATGGCCCCAGCCTGGAAGAGGAGAGAGGGTAGAGGGGAAAGAAAGAACAACAAAAGAGGAAAGAGGGTAGAGGGGAAAGAATGAACAACAGAAGAGGAAAGAGGGTAGAGGGGAAAGAAAGAACAACAGAAGAAGAGAGAGGGGAGAGGGGAAAGAAAGAACAACAGAAGAGGAGAGAGGGGAGAGGGAAAGAAAGAACAGAAGAGGGAGAGGGTAGAGGGGAAAGAAAGAACAACAGAAGAGGAGAGAGAGGGGGAGAGGGGAAAGAAAGAACACCAGAAGAGGAGAGAGGGGAAAGAAAGAACACCAGAAGAGGAGAGAGGGGAAAGAAAGAACAACAGAAGAGGAGAGGGGGAAAAAGAAAGAACAACAGAAGAGGAGAGAGGGGAGAGGGGAAAGAAAGAACACCAGAAGAGGAGAGAGGGGAGAGGGGGAAGAAAGAACAACAGAAGAGGAGAGAGGGGAGAGGGGAAAGAAAGAACAACAGAAGAGGAGAGAGGGGAGAGGGGAAAGAAAGAACAACAGAAGAGGAGAGAGGGGAGAGGGGAAAGAAAGAACAACAGAAGAGGAGAGAGGGGAGAGGGGAAAGAAAGAACAACAGAAGAGGAGAGAGGGGAGAGGGGAAAGAAAGAACAACAGAAGAGGAGAGAGGGGAGAGGGGAAAGAAAGAACACCAGAAGAGGAGAGAGGGGAGAGGGGAAAGAAAGAACACCAGAAGAGGAGAGAGGGGAGAGGGGAAAGAAAGAACAACAGAAGAGGAGAGAGGGGAGAGGGGAAAGAAAGAACACCAGAAGAGGAGAGAGGGGAGAGGGGAAAGAAAGAACACCAGAAGAGGAGAGAGGGGAGAGGGGAAAGAAAGAACAACAGAGAGGGGAAAGAAAGAACAACAGAAGAGGAGAGAGGGTAGAGGGGAAAGAAAGAACAACAGAAGAGGAGAGAGGGTAGAGGGGAAAGAAAGAACACCAGAAGAGGAGAGAGGGTAGAGGGGAAAGAAAGAACACCAGAAGAGGAGAGAGGGGAGAGGGGAAAGAAAGAACAACAGAAGAGGAGAGAGGGTAGAGGGGAAAGAAAGAACAACAGAAGAGGAGAGAGGGTAGAGGGGAAAGAAAGAACAACAGAAGAGGAGAGAGGGTAGAGGGGGAAGAAAGAACAACAGAAGAGGAGAGAGGGGAGAGGGGAAAGAAAGAACACCAGAAGAGGAGAGAGGGGAAAGAAAGAACACCAGAAGAGGAGAGAGGGTAGAGGGGAAAGAAAGAACAACAGAAGAGGAGAGAGAGGAGAGGGGGAAAGAAAGAACACCAGAAGAGGAGAGAGGGGAAAGAAAGAACACCAGAAGAGGAGAGAGGGGAGAGGGGAGAGGGGAAAGAAAGAACAACAGAAGAGGAGAGAGGGGAGGGGAAAGAAAGAACACCAGAAGAGGAGAGAGGGGAGAGGGGAAAGAAAGAACAACAGAAGAGGAGAGAGGGTAGAGGGGAAAGAAAGAACAACAGAAGAGGAGAGAGGGGAGAGGGGAAAGAAAGAACAACAGAAGAGGAGAGAGGGTAGAGGGGAAAGAAAGAACACCAGAAGAGGAGAGAGGGAGAGGGGAAAGAAAGAACACCAGAAGAGGAGAGAGGGTAGAGGGGAAAGAAAGAACAACAGAAGAGGAGAGAGGGTAGAGGGGAAAGAAAGAACAACCAGAAGAGGAGAGAGGGGAGGGGAAAGAAAGAACACCAGAAGAGGAGAGAGGGGAGAGGGGAAAGAAAGAACAACAGAAGAGGAGAGAGGGGAGAGGGGAAAGAAAGAACACCAGAAGAGGAGAGAGGGTAGAGGGGAAAGAAAGAACACCAGAAGAGGAGAGAGGGAGAGGGGAAAGAAAGAACAACAGAAGAGGAGAGAGGGGAGAGGGGAAAGAAAGAACAACAGAAGAGGAGAGAGGGGAGAGGGGAAAGAAAGAACACCAGAAGAGGAGAGAGGGGAGAGGGAGAAAGAAAGAAAAGAAAGAACAACAGAAGAGGAGAGAGGGGAGAGGGGAAAAAGAAAGAACAACAGAAGAGGAGGAGGGGAAAAGAAAGAACAACAGAAGAGGAGAGAGGGGAGAGGGAAGAAAGAAAGAACACCAGAAGAGGAGAGAGGGGAGAGGGAAAGAAAGAACAACAGAAGAGGAGAGAGGGGGAAAGAAAGAACAACAGAAGAGGAGAGAGGGAGAGGGGAAAGAAAGAACACCAGAAGAGGAGAGAGGGGAGAGGGGAAAGAAAGAACACCAGAAGAGGAGAGAGGGGAAAGAAAGAACAACAGAAGAGGAGAGAGGGGAGAGGGGAAAGAAAGAACAACAGAAGAGGAGAGAGGGGAAAGAAAGAACAACAGAAGGGAAGGGGGAGAAAGAACAACAGAAGAGGAGAGAGGGAGAGGGGAAAGAAAGAACAACAGAAGAGGAGAGAGGGGAGAGGGGGAAAGAAAGAACAACAGAAGAGGAGAGAGGGTAGAGGGGAAAGAAAGAACAACAGAAGAGGAGAGAGGGGAGAGGGGAAAGAAAGAACAACAGAAGAGGAGAGAGGGGAGAGGGGAAAAAGAACAACAGAAGAGGAGAGAGGGGAGAGGGAGGGGAAAGAAAGAACACCAGAAGAGGAGAGAGGGGAAAGAAAGAACAACAGAAGAGGAGAGAGGGTAGAGGGGAAAGAAAGAACAACAGAAGAGGAGAGAGGGGAGAGGGGAAAGAAAGAACAGAAGAGGGGAGAGGGGAGAGGGGAAAGAAAGAACAACAGAAGAGGAGAGAGGGGAGAGGGGAAAGAAAGAACAACAGAAGAGGAGAGAGGGGAGAGGGGAAAGAAAGAACAACAGAAGAGGAGAGAGGGGAGAGGGGAAAGAAAGAACAACAGAAGAGGAGAGAGGGGAGGGGAGAAAGAACAACAGAAGAGGAAGAGAAAGAAAGAACAACAGAAGAGGAGAGAGGGAGAGGGGAAAGAAAGAACAACAGAAGAGGAGGGTAGAGGGGAGAGGGGAAAGAAAGAACACCAGAAGAGGAGAGAGGGGAAAGAAAGAACAACAGAGGGGAAAGAAAGAACAACAGAAGAGAGGAGAGGGGAAAGAAAGAACACCAGAAGAGAGGGGAAAGAAAGAACAACAGAAGAGGAGAGAGAGGAGAGGGGAAAGAAAGAACAACAGAAGAGGAGAGAGGGGAGAGGGGAAAGAAAGAACAACAGAAGAGGAGAGAGGGGAGAGGGGAAAGAAAGAACAACAGAAGAGGAGAGAGGGGAGAGGGGAAAGAAAGAACAACAGAAGAGGAGAGAGGGGAGAGGGGAAAGAAAGAACAACAGAAGAGGAGAGAGGAAAGAACAACAGAAGAGGAGAAGGGAAAGAAAGAACAACAGAAGAGGAGAGAGGGAGAGGGGAAGAAAGAACAACAGAAGAGGAGAGAGGGGAGAGGGGAAAGAAAGAACAACAGAAGAGGAGAGAGGGGAAAGAAAGAACAACAGAAGAGGAGGAGAAAGAAAGAACAACAGAAGAGGAGAGAGGGGAGAGGGGAAAGAAAGAACAGAAGAAGAGAGGGGAGGGGGAAGAAAGAACAACAAGAGGAGAGAGGGGGGAGGGGAAAGAAAGAACAACAGAAGAGGAGAGAGGAGGAGAGAGGGGAAAGGAAAGAAAGAACAACAGAAGAGGAGAGGGAGAGAGGAAGAGGAGAGGGGAAAGAAAGAACAACAGAAGAGGAGAGAGGGGAGAGGGGAAAGAAAGAACAACAGAAGAGGAGAGAGGGGGAGAGGGGAAGAAAGAACAACAGAAGAGGAGAGAGGGGAAAGAAAGAACAACAGAAGAGGAGAGGGGAAAGAAAGAACAACAGAAGAGGAGAGAGGGAGAGGGAAAGAAAGAACAACAGAAGAGGAGAGAGAGGGAGAGGGAAAGAAAGAACAACAGAAGAGGAGAGAGAGGGAAAGAAAGAACAACAGAAGAGGAGAGAGGGGGAAAGAAAGAACAACAGAAGAGGAGAGAGGGAGGAAGAAGAACAACAGAAGAGGAGAGAGGGGAGAGGGGAAAGAAAGAACAACAGAAGAGGAGAGAGAGGGGAAAGAAAGAACAACAGAAGAGGAGAGGGGAGAAAAGAAAGAACAACAGAAGAGGAGAGAGGGGAGGGGGAAGAAAGAACAACAGAAGAGGAGAGAGGGGAAAGAAAGAACAGAAGAGGAGAGGGGAGAAAGAAAGAACAACAGAAGAGGAAGAGAGGGTAGAGGGGGAAAGAAAGAACAACAGAAGAGGGAGGGAGAGGGGAAGAAAGAACAACAGAAGAGGAGAGAGGGGAGAGGGGAAGAAAGAACAACAGAAGAGGAGGGGGGAAAGAAAGAACAACAGAAGAGGAGAGAGGGGAGGGGAAGAAAGAACAACAGAAGAGGAGAGAGGGGAAGGGGAAAGAAAGAAAGAACAGAAGAGGAGAGAGGGTAGAGGGGAAGAAAGAACAACAGAAGAGGAGAGAGGGGAGAGGGGAAGAAAGAACAACAGAAGAGGAGAGAGGGAGAGGGGAAAAAAGAACAACAGAAGAGGAGAGAGGGTAGAGGGGGAAAGAACAACAGAAGAGGAGAGAGGGAGAGGGGAAAGAAAGAACAACAGAAGAGGAGAGAGGGTAGAGGGGAAAGAAAACAACAGAAGAGGAGAGAGGGAGAAAGAAAGGGAAAGAAAAGAACAACAGAAGAGGAGAGAGGGGAAAGAAAGAACAACAGAAGAGAAAGAAAGAACAACAGAAGAGGAGAGAGGGTAGAGGGGAAAGAAAGAACAACAGAAGAGGAGAGAGGGGAAAGAAAGAACAACAGAAGAGGAGAGAGGGTAGAGGGGAAAGAAAGAACAACAGAAGAGGAGAGAGGGGAGAGGGGAAAGAAAGAACACCAGAAGAGGAGAGAGGGGAGAGGGGAAAGAAAGAACACCAGAAGAGGAGAGAGGGGAGAGGGGATAACTTTATTGGTGGCTGTATTGACTCGGGTTGTCACGATACTAGTATCACTATACTCAGATCCAAAAGAAACAAAACATTGTCTGAGGAAAACAGTGGTAATGTTGTAAACAAGCAGCCTCATGTTGTCACCCAGTTTTTTCTATCGTGATAACCCTAGTACTGACTGGTGGATCACCCAAATAGAGCAAAGCAATCTATTGGGTTATTCATGGTTAGTTGTTTGTTCCCATTAATCACATCAATCAATCACTTTTTATTTGTCAAGTATTGTGGTTTTTACATATAAATTTGTCAAAAACACTAAAGAGAACGCAGAGGTGGAAAGAAGAAACTCCTTCTGTAAGATGAAGCCTTGAGAGAACCCCTAGACAGTTGCTGTTGAGTTCAAGGAAATTACACTATCCAACACCTTGATGGAAGACTTGGTTAATATGCCTGGCTGGTGACAGACAAATTGGCTCGTTAATCCTCAGAAACACCCACAATCCCATTCTGCAGTGACATTTCCCCATGATAGCACAGGATTCTCATATTCTAGCCCTGCTTTGAGCGCCAACCAGCTGCACTTACCTTCCCCCAGACAGACACACACCCCTCCACTTCCTTCATCCCCTCTTCCAACCCTCCATCGGCATGCGGAGAGATAGAGGATCGGTAATGTGACACCAGACAGTGAGCGGTCATATACATATCTGTCATAGCAGACACAGCATGCTGTCTGGAGTAGTGGGATGCCAGATACACAATCCGCTGTCCTTACACACACACACACATACATAGCAAGCTTGCATGCACACACAGCAAGCTTGCATGCACACAAGCGTAATACACACATACAGGTGCTGTATATACACACGCACACTCACCTTTCAGGTCCTTCCCTCCGGGTCCGGGTGACACCAAAGAGTGATGTGTTGCTGTCATACACGTCTCTGTCACATCAGACCCAGTGGTGTGTGTCAGGGTGTGCGCCCCGCCCCCCCCTCTCAAACACAAACAATACACTACACAGACACACATATTAAGCAATTAAAATCAATGTGGCTGTGCGGCGGGGCTGTTGGGCGAGAAGGGCAGCCGGGTCTGAGTGTGTGCGTGTGTAACCACGGATACACAGAAAAATGTTACTCATCACCGACAGATAGGAGATGGGAAAACAGTGGTGTATATGTGCCTGTGTTCAGACAACAGTCAGGCGATGTGACAGCACCACTGCAGGGCCTCACTGGGCCTCAGGTCTATTGAGATATCAGTCTCAGGCCACCAGACGCCTGTCCTCTTACAACATAACTCACCCGGGCTTATAGCAGCACATGGAGCAGGAGAGCAGCTCTTGAATAACTGAATTGAGTTGAATATAAGGTCAAACAACAACTAAATTAATCAGTGGTAGCTTATAACACAAAAACAAACTATTAGTTGAAAATACCAAATGGTTCATTATTTAAAAAATGTAAGTGTAAAACATAAAAGCTGCATGAAGGTTTCTCTTGGCCTTCCAAACACTACTGTGTGTGTACTATACACCGAGTATACAAAACAGTAAGAACACCTACCTAATATTGAGTTGCACCCCCCTTTTGCCTTTAGAAAAGCCTCAGTTCGTCAGGGCAGGGACTCTACAAGGTGACGAAAGCGTTCCACAGGGATGCTGGCCTGTTGACTCCAATACTTCCCACAGTTGTGTCAAGTTGGCTGGATGTCCTTTGGGTAGAGAACCATTCTTGATAAACACGGGAAACTGTTGAGCGTGAAAAACCCAGCAGTGTTGCAGTTCTTGACACACACAAACCAGTGCGCCTGGCATCTACTGCTATACCCCATTTAAAGGCACTTAAATCTTTTGTCATCCTCTGAATGGTGCGCATACACACTCCATGTCTCAAATAATCCTTCTTTAACCTGTCTCCTCTACTTCATCAACACTGACTGAAGTGGATTTAACAAGCGACATCAATAAGGGGTCATAGCTTTCACCTGATCAGATTGTCATGGAAAGAGTAGGTGTTTTGTATAATCAGTGTATGTAGATCGATTTTTATCCAAATGAAGCAGTGATGTAGCTCACTGGCCCACAACCATATTGATGTAAAGTGTGTGTGCATACATACATACATACATACATACATACATACATACATACATACATACATACATACATACATACATACATACATACATACATACTGCCGATTTTGCAGGTTTTCCCACTTACAAAGCATGTAGAGGTCTGTAATTTTGATCATAGGTACACTTCAACTGTGAGAGACGGAATCTAAAACAAAAATCCAGAAAATCACATTGTATGATTTTTAAGTAATTAATGTGCATTTTATTGCATGACGTAAGTATTTGATCACCTACCAACCAGTAAGAATTCCGACTCTCACAGACCTGTTAGTTTTTCTTTAAGAAGCCCTCCTGTTCTCCACTCATTACCTGTATTAACTGCACCTGTTTGCGCTTGTTACCTGTATAAAAGAAACCTGTCCACACACTCAATCAAACAGACTCCAACCTCTCCACAATGGCCAAGACCAGAGAGCTGTGTAAGGACATCAGGGTTAAATTGTAGACCTGCACAAGGCTGGGATGGGCTACAGGACAATAGGCAAGCAGCTTGGTGAGAAGGCAACAACTGTTGGCGCAATTATTAGAAAATGGAAGAAGGTCAAGATGACGGTCAATCACCCTCGGTCTGGGGCTCCATGCAAGATCTCACCTCGTGGGGCGTCAATGATCATGAGGAAGGTGAGGGATCAGCCCAGAACTACACGGCAGGACCTGGTCAATGACCTGAAGAGAGCTGGGATCACAGTTTCAAAGAAAACCATTAGTGACACACTACGCCGTCATGGATTAAACTCCTGCAGCGCACGCAAGGTCCCCCTGCTCAAGCCAGCGCATGTCCAGGCCCATCTGAAGTTTGCCAATGACCATCTGGATGATCCAGAGGAGGAATGGGAGAAGGTCATGTGGTCTGATGAGAATTTGACAAAAATAGAGCTTTTTGGTCTACACTCCACTCGTTGTGTTTGGAGGAAAAAGAAGGATGAGTACAACCCCAAGAACATCATCCCAACCGTGAAGCATGGAGGTGGAAACATCATTCTTTGGGGATGCTTTTCTGCAAAGGGGACAGGACGACTGCACCGTATTGAGGGGAGGATGGATGGGGCCATGTATCGCGAGATCTTGGCCAACAACCTCCTTCCCTCAGTAAGAGCATTGAAGATGGGTTGTGGCTGGGTCTTCCAGCATGACAACGACCCAAAACACACAGCCAGGGCAACTAAGGAGTGGCTCCGTAAGAAGCATCTCAAGGTCCTGGAGTGGCCTAGCCAGTCTCCAGACCTGAACCCAATAGAAAATCTTTGGAGGGAGCTGAAAGTCCGTATTGCCAAGCGACAGCCCCGAAACCTGAAGGATCTGGAGAAGGTCTGTATGGATAAGTGGGCCAAAATCCCTGCTGCAGTGTGTGCAAACCTGGTCAACAACTACAGGAAACATATGATCTCTGTAATTGCAAACAAAGGTTTCTGTACCAAATATTAAGTTCTCATTTTCTGATGTATCAAATACTTATGTCATGCAATAAAATGCTAATTAAATACTTACAAATCCTACAATGTGATGTTCTGTATTTTTGTTTTAGATTCCATCTCTCACAGTTGAAGTGTACCTATGATAAAAATTACAGACCTCTACATGCTTTGTAAGTAGGAAAACCTGCAAAATCGGCGGTGTATCAAATACTTGTTCTCCCCACTGTATGTATGTATGTATGTATGTATGTATGTATGTATGTATGTATGTATGTATGTATTCTATATATATATATATATGTATATATGCATATATATATATCTATATATATATATATATATATATATATATATATATATATATATATATATATAATATATATATATATATATATATATTCTATGTATGTGTGTATGTATGTATACACATATACATATATTCTATATATACACACACGCACACACACACACACACACACACACACACACACACACACACACGCACGCACACACACACACACACGCACACGCACACGCACATACCCGCTCGGGCAGCCGACGGAAATGCAAAACGCACTCCCTGCGGACCATCCTTTCACTCACTCCTCACTACATTTTCCTCCTCTGTCTCTGCATACATATACCATTTTCTACCACTGGGGAAACAAGTGTGCTTCTCTAACCCTAGGAAGCATTCTGATAAAGCCACCTTCTTGCACTCCCTCCTGAAAATACTCCTCCCCTCCCCACCCTCCTCCCTCGAACAGCAGATGAGCCATTTTTCTCAAATTATAAAAGAAGGTGCTTTACAGAAAATAAAAGTACTAAGGAAATGAGGCTCCAGCTGAACTGCTGCACACTGCCCTACCCTGTGCTCTGACCTCTTTTACTCTAATAGAGCAGTCCAGATGAAATCTGGATTAATGTATAGGCATGGCATGGCACGCAAAACCTGCCCACACCCATCCCCTCCTCACACTCCAGACCATTTCAGACACTCCCACCTCACCTCGCTCATCAACTCATCCCACCACTGGCTACACCCACCGTCTTCAAGAGACAGAGTTGCACCCCACTGAAAAAACCTACACGTGGATCCCTCCGATGTCAACAACTACAGACCAATCCCTTCTTTAGTTTCATCAAAACTGCTGAACGTGCCGTCCTTGGCCAGCTCTCCCGCTATCTCTCTCTGAATGACCTTCTTGATCCTAATCAGTCAGGTTTCAAGACTAGTCATTCAACTGAGACTGCTCTTCACAAGTGACACGTGTGCTGCTCCGCACCGCTAAAGCTCCACTTTATTCCATTTCATCAAATCTAGACAGGGTGCCTTCGATACTGTGAACCATCAGATCCTCCTGCCACCCTCTCCGAGGTTGGGCATTTCCACGCGGCACAAACAGAGCCCCTACCTGACAGGTCTCACTTGAGGGAGGCGTAAGGGAGAATCTGTCAGGGACGGGACCACTGGGTCCCCCAGGGCTCTGCTAGGCCCTCTTATTCTCGCTTTACACCAGGAAACTTGGCTCTGTCAGAACCTCACTGGACTGTAAGGCTAGGAACCACTAATACATAAGGTATTTCCCTTTCCACAGAGAGACCAGGTGGCATGCATGCACAAACTGCATGTCTGGCAGACATATCAGTGGGCATGACGGATCACCACCTCAAGCTGAACTCGGCAAGACGGAGCTCTCATCCTCCCGGGGAAGGACTGCCCGCTCCATGATCTCGCCCCACAGTGCAGAGCACTGTGTCCTCCTCCCAGAGCACAAGAACCTCCTGGCGTGATCCTGGACAACACTGTTCTGTCTGTTCTCAACAGACATCACCATTTTGATTAGAACCGTTCCATGAGGTAATTAGAGGTGATAAACAGAGAGTACACTGTGCAGGGTCAAGAGGACAGGGCGCAGGTCCTAATCCAGGCACTGTCATCTCCCGTCTGGATTACTCAACTCCTTCAGAGCTAGGGCTCCCTGCTGTCCATTAAACTGTATTATCATCTAGAAGGACCCACTGAGTGTTAGACATCTTCACTCATATTCTCACACGTGTGTCCAGCTCCTCCGCTGTCTCCATAATTCCAGTTGTGTCTATCCGCTACAAGACCTGTGTGCTAGTGCCTATCGGAGCTGATGAGGGGAACCAACCCAGTACCTCCAGGCTCTGATTTCAGGCCCTACACCTCAAACAAGGGCACTGAAAGTGTCATCCACCTTCTGCTTTACCACTGAGGAAGTATTAGTTCCCGCCTCAGCCCAGTCAAAACTGTTCGCATGCTCTGGCCCCCAATGGTGGAACAAACTCCCTCACGACGCCAGGACAGCGGAGTCAATCACCACCTCCGGAGACACCTGAAACCCCACCTGTTTAAGGAATACCTAGGATAGGATAAGTAATCCTTCTCACCCCCCCTTTAAGATTTAGATGCACTATTGTAAAGTGACTGTTCTACTGGTCATAAGGTGAATGCACCAATTTGTAAGTCGCTCTGGATAAGAGCTCTGCTAAATGACTTAAATGTAAATGTAAATGTAAATGTACATACATACATACATACATACATACATACATACATACATACATACATACATACATACATACATACATACATACTACATACATACATACATACATACATACATACATACATACATACATACACACATACATACATACATACATATACATATACATACAGTGGGGAGAACAAGTGTGTGCTTCTCTTTAGCCATGGTAGCAAACATTCCTGATAAAGGAAAATTCAGCTTATTGCACAGCGGTAGCCTGGCCCACAATTACAGAAGAAAATACTCCTAATGAACTTCCGATCGTCAGAGAAAATATGAAGCATGCCTCGAACAGCGACTTTTAATTGAGAGCCATTTTTCTCAAATTATAATAAGTAAGCGTGGAGGACAGAAAATAAAAGTAAGGAGTTGGGAAACACTGCTGGTAGTCTTGAATGTTCAGGAAACACTGTTACTCTAATAGAGCAGTCAGAGGACCTGGATTAATGTAAAGGCATGGCATGGCACACACACACACACACACACACACACACACACAAACACACACACACACACAGTTGGGAAACACTGCTGGGGGTACTGGAGGACACTGCTGGGGTACTGGAGGGACAATTGGGAAACACACACACACACACGTGGAGGACTATCTCAAACACGCAAACCTGTTTTAGTTTCATCAAACAACTGCTGGTTGATATTTAAAGCACATTGTCCCCCTCTATGCCATGACAGGTGCAGGGCAGAGCTAGATACACAAGTGACATGTGTGCTGTGTGTAGGCCTAGATCTCCACTTTATTCCATTTCAATCAAATCTGCAGGGTGCCTGGCTGTGTTAGACCGTGCCAGGGAGGTTTGGAAACATTTCCACGTCACAAACAGAGCCCCTCAATAAGGTCTCACTTGAGGGAGAAGGGTAAGAGGAGGAGGGAGTGTGAGGGAGGGAATGGGAAGAGGGTAGCAGGGGGAAATTATTGCATTTAGAGAGGAAAACTGTGTGGCTGTGTAGAGAACACTCTCTGGACTGTGGAAGGTAGGAACCACTAATACATAAGGTATTTCCCCTGTGCACAGAGAGAACACACACATGCATGCACAAACTGCCCTCTGCCCCCAACTCTCACACTACCACTCTACGGGAGCATGCTGACAGGTTCTCATTGAACTGTAACTCATTTAGACTGGGCCCCTACAGTGCAGAGCATTAGGACAGGGTCAGAGCACAGCAGTCCTCTATCTAGACATTCTCTGTTCTGTCTGATTCTCTACAGACATCACCATTTTGATTAGAGACACCATGAGCTAATTAGAGGTGATAAGGAGAGCACTGTGCAGGGTCAAGAGGACAGGGGCTAGAGTGTGTGAGTGTTGTGGAACATTCTCCAGTGTCCTTCAGAGCTAGGAGAGAATCTGTCTAAGAGGACTGTATTATCTCTAGAAGGACTCACTGAGGGTTAGATCATCTCTCACTCATATTCTCACACGTGTGTCTCAGAGTGTGTGTTCATAATTATGTGTGGTGTGTGTATGCGTGTGCCTGTGTGCTAGTATATCCCTGATCTAAACCAACCCTGTATTGTAGGTGTGTAGATAAAACCATGCATTCTCAAACACATGCTTTGAAAGTGTACAGTACTTCTCTTATTTACTGATTTAAGTATTAAGTGTGTAACACCTCAATAAACCATGCGCTCGGTGTTTCCCAACTGAGTGTTTAAAGTCTGTTTAAAAGTGACATTTTTCCACCAACAGTGTTTCCCAATCCCCAGGTCAGTTATGCAGTGTCATAGTCCTCCAGTAGCTCCAACAGTTTCCTGCTGGGGGTACTGGAGGAGTTGGGAAACACTGTTGGGGGTACTGGAGGACTGGAGTTGGGAAACACTGTTGGGGGTACTGGAGGACTGGAGTTGGGAAACACTGCGTTGGGAAACACTGCGTTGGGAAACACTGCTGGGGGTACTGGAGGACTGGAGTTGGGAAACACTGCGTTTGTGAAACACTGCTGGGGGTACTGGAGGACTGGAGTTGGGAAACACTGCTGGGGTACTGGAGGAATTGGGAAACACTGTTGGGGGTAGTGGAGGACTGGAGTTGGGAAACACTGCGTTGGGAAACACTGCTGGGGGTACTGGAGGACTGGAGTTGGGAAACACTGCTGGGGGTACTGGAGGACTGGAGTTGGGAAACACTGCTGGGGGTACTGGAGGACTGGAGTTGGGAAACACTGCTGGGGTACTGGAGGAATTGGGAAACACTGCTGGGGGTACTGGAGGACTGGAGTTGGGAAACACTGCTGGGGTACTGGAGGAATTGGGAAACAATGTTGGGGGTACTGGAGGAATTGGGAAACACTGTTGGGGGTACTGGAGGACTGGAGTTGGGAAACACTGTTGGGGGTACTGGAGGACTGGAGTTGGGAAACACTGTTGGGGTTACTGGAGGACTAGCGTTGGGAAACACTGCTGGAGGTACTGGAGGACTGGAGTTGGGAAACACTGCTGGAGGTACTGGAGGACTGGAGTTGGTAAACACTGCTGGAGGTTCTGGAGGACTAGCGTTGGGAAACACTGTTGGGGTACTGGAGGACTGGAGTTGGGAAACACTGCTGGAGGTACTGGAGGACTAGCGTTGGGAAACACTGCTGGAGGTACTGGAGGACTAGCGTTGGGAAACACTGCTGGAGGTTCTGGAGGACTAGCGTTGGGAAACACTGCTGGAGGTACTGGAGGACTGGAGTTGGGAAACACTGCTGGAGGTACTGGAGGACTAGCGTCTAAACACTGCTGGAGGTACTGGAGGACTGGAGTTAGGAAACACTGCTGGAGGTTCTGGAGGACTAGCGTTGGGAAACACTGTTGGGGTACTGGAGGACTGGAGTTGGGAAACACTGCTGGAGGTACTGGAGGACTAGCGGTGGGAAACACTGCTGGAGGTACTGGAGGACTGGAGTTGGGAAACACTGCTGGAGGTACTGGAGGACTGGAGTTGGGAAACACTGCTGGAGGTAATACATGGTTACGACTGACTGTGACTGACTCGGTGACTGAGTGTCTCAACTGCCCTGCTGAATGTCACAAGAGATGCCACACTAACAGTGTGTGTGTAAATGCGTGTGTGTGTGTGCAAGAGAGTGTACAGTATCTTAGGGTAAGCATATGTAGATGTGCTTCCGCGCATGTGTGTCTTGTGCATGTTTGAGTGTGTGTACTCATGTAGGTGTAATCAACTGCCACCATGACTGTACTTCCACATGAGTCTCAATGACATGTACATTCCAAATCATACAGGCCCTAATCCCGGGTCGGTTATGAGCATAGATTAAATCACACACGAGTATGACGGAGTGAAATAAACATAAATAAACCTCAGGAACATGAAGAAAGTGATTATATCTGATGACTGTTGACTATCTGCTGAAGTGTGGTTCTATTCCGGGAGTGTGTTGACTGCGTTCACGACGGCATTACCGGGAGTGAGTGTTTAAAAGTCTGTTTAAAAGTGACATTTTTTCCACCAACAAGAGGCTTTCCTTAAGAATTGCTGCTATTCATATTCATTTTCTCCCTCAGAAGCAATCACATTAGTGTGAGTCTGTGTAGCAGCTCGTTACAGTAAACAAACAACCATGAGAGTGGGAGCTGGCTGGTGATAGTGATGATGGGGAGATTATTGAACTCTCTGTGTCTCTCCCTTCCCTTCCCAGTCTCTCGCTCTCTCCTTCCCAGTCTCTCGCTCTCTCCTTCCCAGTCTCACCTGATCTGAGCCATAAGGGAGACTAGGCATCGACCACCCCACAACCAGATTAGAGCCATAAAGGAAACTAGACATCTACCATCCCACTACCACTATCAGATTAGGGCCATAAAGGAGACTAGACATCTACCACCCACTATCAGATTAGAGCCATAAAGGAGACTTGGCATCTACCACCCACTATCAGATTAGAGCCATAATTTAGACTAGACAACTCCCACCCCACTACCACTACCAGATTAGAGCCATAAGGGAGACTAGACATCTACCACCCCACTTCCACTATCAGATTAGGGCCATAAATGAGACTAGACATCTACAACTATCAGATTAGAGCCGTAAAGGAGACTAGGCATCTACCACCCCACTACCAGATTAGAGCCATAAAGGAGACACTTGTCATTTTTTGCAAGTGTTTGAGCTAGAAATGTATCAATATTTATCGTTTACAAATGAGCTATGACATAGCCAATGAATTTATAGCACCATTTTTGATTCACCCTCATTTCAAAATCAAATGGTTTTGACCGTTTGGATGTTTAATGAGCTCCTTTTCTTCTCCTGCTTTGACCATGCAGTGCCCCTCAAAGTGTTTTCTGTCGTCGTTATGAAAGAAATGATCGACTTTACTCTGTATTTCTAAAAATGACCAATTGTTTAACACACTGTTTAAAGCAAAACAGGTACCAAAACCACTGCTGATGGTGAATCTGAACAATCTAAACCAAATCTATAGTAAGCCCTGTTCAGACGGTATAGCCAGATGAGAGTTGTCTCTTCGGTAGCTTGCATTTATTCTGGTAAAACACAAATTTAACAGTGCATAGAGAACAATAACCTAGTAAGTGACATACGTTCACTCAACTAGTAAAGCTGAAGGTGCTGCGCAGATGTGCACGATCAGGAACAGGCCGCCTGCCTCGCGTTGGCAGAGATCTATATATAATGACGAGACGCTCATGTCTCCACTCGAACAATAGGAGTCATTATCCCAAAAATGGGAAGGCAGGCGAGAAGCTTATGTCCAAATTAAGCCAATAGTGCGGCAGTTTGACGAGGCTACGGATATTCCCTAGGGTTGTTCGGCATGCAAAATGACTTGTCAACACTGTTACATGCTTAGTTCAACACAAAAGATGGAGGTACAGTGAGGCAAAAAAGTATTTAGTTGTGCAAGTTCTCCCAAAAAGATGAAAGAGGCCTGTAATTTTCATCATAGGTACACTTCAACTATGACAGATGAAGGGAGGGAAAAAAATCCAGAAAATCACATTGTAGGATTTTTAATGAATTTATTAGCAAATTATGGTGGAAAATAAGTATTTGGTCACCTACAAACAAGCAAGATTTCTGGCTCTCACAGACCTGTAACTTCTTCTTTAAGAGGCTCCTCTGTCTTCCACTCGTTACCTGTATTAATGGCACCTGTTTGAACTTGTTATCAGTATAAAAGACACCTGTCCACAACCTCAAACAGTCAAACTCCAAACTCCACTATGGCCAAAACCAAAGAGCTGTCAAAGGACACCAGAAACTAAATTGTAGACCTGCACCAGGTTGGGAAGAATGGATCGGCAATAGGTAAGCAGCTTGGTTTGAAGAAATCAACTGTGGGAGCAATTATTAGGAAATGGAAGACATACAATACCACTGATAATCTCCCTTGATCTGAGGCTCCATGCAAGATCTCACCCCGTGGGGTCAAAATGATCACAAGAACGGTGAGCAAAAATCCCAGAACCACACGGGGGACCTAGTGAATGACCTGCAGAGAGCTGGGACCAAAGTAACAAAGCCTACCATCAGTAACACATTACGCCGCCAGGGACTCAAATCCTGCAGTGCCAGACGTGTCCCCATACTTAAGCCAGTACATGTCCAGGCCCGTCTGAAGTTTGCTAGAGAGCATTTGGATGATCCAGGAGAAGATTGGGAGAATGTCATACGGTCAGATGAAACCAAAATATAACTTTTTGGTAAAACTCAACTTGTCGTGTTTGGAGGACAAAGAATGCTGAGTTGCATCCAAAGAACACCATACCTACTGTGAAGCATGGGGGTGGAAACATCATGCTTTGGGGCTGTTTTTCTGCAAAGGGACCAGGATGACTGATCCGTGTAAAGGAAAGAATGAATGGGGCCATGTATCGTGAGATTTTGAGTGAAAACCTCCTTCCATCAGCAAGGGCATTGAAGATGAAACGTGGCTGGGTCTTTCAGCATGACAATGATCCCAAACACACCGCCCGGGCACCGAAGGAGTGGCTTCGTAAGAAGCATTTCAAGGTCCTGGAGTGGCCTAGCCAGTCTCCAGATCTCAACCCCATAGAAAATCTTTGGAGGGAGTTGAAAGTCTGTGTTGCCCAGCAACAGCCCCAAAACATCACTGCTCTAAAATACCAGCAACTGTGTGTGAAAACCTTGTGAAGACTTACAGAAAAAGTTTGACCTCTGTCATTGCCAACAAAGGGTATATAACAAAGTATTGAGATAAACTTTTGTTATTGACCAAATACTTATTTTCCACCATAATTTGCAAATAAATTCATTAACAATCCTACAATGTGATTTTCTGGATTTTTTTCTCATTTTGTTTGTCATAGTTGAAGTGTACCTATGATGAAAATTACAGGCCTCTCTCATCTTTTTAAGTGGGAGAACTTGCACAATTGGTGGCTGACTAAATACTTTTTTGCCCCACTGTATTTTCAGAAGGCAGGAACAAAGTAATAGGACAAAACATTTGTGAATAAGCGATTGGTAATGTTTGATTAGATTTTTCTGACCGATGCATGCTATATGTGACTCATTTCATTACTTCACAGTACAGGAAAATTTGTTTTTGAGCAGAAATGCCTTCTGGAACATGTGAGCTTTCATGTGCCTTAATAATAACAAACTTGTATGCCATCTGTAAATACAAATAAAACACTTAAATTACAGGCTTATCAACGGAAAAAGTCAGGAACCTTCCCGGTAGCCATGATTGGCTGAAATAAAGGATGGGCTGTACATGGTCTGCAATGTAGCACGCTTCGGTCTATAACATGAGCTACTTAGTATGTGTAGGTAATCCTTTCTAATGTGGCTTCTTTGAAAGATATCACAAAAAAACTGCAAACGTGTTACTAAGTCTCTCCACTTTCTGGAGGACCGAGTTTTGAAATCAATAGAATGCCCGGTGGAAGCAGAGCATGATAGCTATGGACATGGAGAAAATTCAGGTGTTTGATTGCAAATGCGGAGGGAGTCAAAAAGAGAACACAGAAGGCTGTTGTATAAAACACCTGTCTCTGGATTACATCTTCAAACTAAGGACAATGATGGCTTCCATGACAGAGAGGGAGAAGCGTTCCTCCATGTACAAGGGTAGTTGAGTCGAGCTAGTTACATTTTCAGAAAGTCGTTTTCCTTGCAAGTTAAAGCGTACTGTTAGCTAGCTAGCTAACGTTAGCTGGCTGGATGGCTCGCAAGCTAACATTGTGTTATTTGGATATTATATTATTTGGATCGGTTTGGGGTCTGTGAACCAAAGCAATTGTATCTTAAACATTTGAATCAGGGAGAAGTATCGGGCAATGCGTATCAGTGAATCGTTGCCTCCCTAGTATGCAGTGGAACCTCCAGTATAAAATGTTTTATTAAAAAAGTAATCCGAGACTGAATCTAGTACTGAAAGAATAAGCTACAGATAGCTAGCACTAGTGCATACAAGTGGTGAGAAGTTGACTCAGAGAAAGACAATAGATTAACAGTTTTGAAAAAATGTATTTCAAGCAAGAGAGAATTTTTATTCACTTTCACTTACTTAGCTAGCAAATGCAGCTAGCTAGTTTAGCCTACTCAAACATCCTGCTCAAACAGAGGGATGCGATGTTAGCTAGCTGGCTATGACTATCCAACACAACACTAGAACTCTTCCAAGTGAAGGTAAGCTTTTGGTTTTACAAATGTATTGCCATCGGGGCCCGCCGGTGTAAACTGCTTACTGCATGATTGTAGGGGGTTTACTAATGTGTTAGTTCTATTAGCGATGTTGACTATGATGTTACTTTAGCCAATATGATGACAATGATGTAGGCGGTGTGTCGTGGTTATGCTATGGTTTGCCTTGAAAGTTTTTTTTTGCCTGGTCACATACAGCTGATTTGTTGTGTATTGGAGTATACACGTGAGGGGGAAAAGGTGAGAGGAGGAGAGTACATAGATGCGAGAAAGAATACAACGGGGCTGCTATGAAAGTGAACCGTTTACACATCATCAGGGGTGTATTCATTCTGCCAATTCTGTTGAAAAGCATTTCTTAAACGGAAGCAAATGCAACGGGGGGATACACTTACCTGAATTTGTCCAATTGAAACTCGTTTGCAACTGTTGAACTAATGATTACACCCTAGATCAGTTAGATGCAGGCAAGTGTGCAAGGTGATATTGAATGTGTCACTGTCTGTCACCTAAAAATTATCTCAACCTGTATGCACCTAAATTGTAAACTGTTATTCATATGCTAGGTTGTAGCAACATCATGATGGTATAGAGAAAGTTTGAGTATCATGTAGCAGCCTAAACCGATCTTTGATTTTATTTAACTGGGTGAACGGAATACGAATGACAATCATCTAGTATGCTGTAAAAGAAATAAGGCCATGCTCATAAAATAAATGAATGGTCCTCCCTCATCTTAAACGGCACCGACCGCCACTGATAGTATGTATGTATGTATGTATGTATGTATGTATGTATGTATGTATGTATGTATGTATGTATGTATGTATGTATGTATGTATGTATGTATGTATGTATATATGTGTGTGTATGTACAGTTGAAGTCGGACGTTTAGACACACCTTAGCCAAATACATTTAAAATCAGTTTCACAATTCCTGACATTTAATCCTAATAAAAATGTCCTGTTTTAGGTCAGGTAGGATCACCACTGTATATTAAATCAAATCAAAATCAAATCAAATGTATTTATATGGCCCTTTGTACATCAGCTGATATCTCAAAGTGCTGAACAGAAACCCAGCCTAAAACCCCAAACAGCAAGCAATGCAGGTGTAGAAGCACACATTTAAGAATGTGAAATGTCAGAAAGTAGTATAGAGATTTATTTATTTCAACTTTGAGTTCTTTCATCACATTCCTAGTGGGTCAGGAGTTTACATACACTCAATTAGTATTTGGTAGCATTGCCTATAAATGGTTTAACTTGGGTCAAACGTTTTGGGAAGCCTTCCACAAGCTTCCCACAATAAGTTGGGTGAATTTTAGCCCATTCCTCCTGACAGAGCTGGTGTAACTGAGTCAGGTTTGTAGGCCTCCTTGCTCGCGCACGCTTTTTCAGTTCTGCCCACACATTGTCTATAGGATTGAGGTCAGGGCTTTGTGATGGCCACTTCAATACCTTGACTTCGTTGTCCTTAAGCCATTTTGCAAGTATGCTTGGGGTCATTGTCCATTTGGAATAGCCATATGCAACCAAGCTTTAACTTCCTGACTGATGTCTTGAGATGTTGCTTCAATATCCACATAACTTTCATGCCTCATGATGCCAACTATTTTGTGAAGTGCACCAGTCCCTCCTGCAGCAAAGCACCACAACAACATGATGCTGATACCGCCATGCGGTATGGTATTCTTCGGCTTGCAAGCCTCCCCTTTTTCCTCCAAACATAACGATGGTCATTATGGCTAAACAGTTAAACAGTATTTTTTTTTTCATCAGACTAGTTGACATCTCTCCAAAAAGTATGATCTCTGTCCCCATGTGCAGTTGCAAACCGTAGTCTGTTTTTTTAATGGCGGTTTTGGAGCAGTGGCTTCTTCCTTGAGTAAAGGATGTGAAACGGCTAGCTAGTTAGCGGTGGTGCGCGCTAAATAAATAGCGTTTCAATCGGTGATGTCACTTGCTCTGAGACCTTGAAGTAGTGGTTCCCCTTGCCCTGCAAGGGACGTGGCTTTTGTGGAGCGATGGGTAACGATGCTTCGTGGGTGACTGTTGTTGATGTGTGCAGAGGGTCCCTGGTTCGCGCCCGGGTATGGGCGAGGGGACGGTCTAAAGTTATACTGTTACACTTTTGCTGAGCGGCCTTTCAGGTTATGTCGATATAGGACTCGTTTTACTGTGGATATAGATACTTTTGTACCCGTTTCTTCCAGCATCTTCACAAAGTCCCTTGCTGTGGGACTGATTTGCACTTTTTGCACCAAAGTACGTTCATCTCTAGGAGACAGAACACGTCTCCTTCCTGAGCGGTATGACGTCTGTGTGGTGTTTATATTGCGTACTATTGTTTGTACAGACGAACGTGGTACCTTCATGCATTTGCAAATTGCTCCCAAGGATGAACCAGACTTGTGGAGGTCTACGATTTTTTTTCTGAGGTCTTGGCCGATTTCTTTTGATTTTCCTATGATGTCAAGCAAAGAGGCACGGGGGTTGAAGGTAGACCTTGAAATACATTCAGAGGTACACCTCAAATTGACGTCAATTAGCCTATCAGAAGCTTCTAAAGCCATATAATATTCTGGAATTTTCCAAGCTGTTTAAAATTAAAAGCACAGTCAACTTAGTGTATTTAAACTTCTGACCCACTGGAAATGTGATAAAGTGAATTATAAGTGAAATTATCTGTCTGTAAACAATTGCTGGAAAAATTACTTGTGTCATGCACAAAGTAGATGTCCTAACTGACTTGCCAAAACTATAGTTTGTTAACAAGAAATTTGTGGAGTGGTTGAAAAACGAGTTTTAATGACTCCAACCTAAGTTAACGTAAACTTCCGACTTCAACTGTATGTATGTATGTCAAATCATTCAAATCAAATTTTATTTGTCACATACACATGGTTAGCAGATGTTAATGCGAGTGTAGCAAAATGCTTGTGCTTCTAGTTCCGACAATGCAGTAATAACCAACAAGTAATCTAACTAACAATTCCAAAACTACTGTCTTATACACACAAGTGTAAGGGGATAAAGAATATGTACATAAAGATATATGAATGAGTGATGGTACAGAGCGGCATAGGCAAGATACAGTAGATGGTATCGAGTACAGTATATACATATGAGATGAGTATGTAAACAAAGTGGCATAGTTAAAGTGGCTAGTGATATATTTTACATAATTTCCCATCAATTCCCATTATTAAAGTGGCTGGAGTTGAGTCAGTGTGTTGGCAGCAGCCACTCAATGTTAGTGGTGGCTGTTTAACAGTCTGATGGCCTTGAGATAGAAGCTGTTTTTCAGTCTCTCGGTCCCAGCTTTGATGCACCTGTACTGACCTCGCCTTCTGGATGATAGCGGGGTGAACAGGCAGTGGCTCAGGTGGTTGTTGTCCTTGATGATCTTTATGGCCTTCCTGTAACATCGGGTGGTGTAGGTGTCCTGGAGGGCAGGTAGTTTGCCCCCGGTGATGCGTTGTGCAGACCTCACTACCCTCTGGAGAGCCTTACGGTTGTGGGCGGAGCAGTTGCCATACCAGGCGGTGATACAGCTCGCCAGGATGCTCTCGATTGTGCATCTGTAGAAGTTTGTGAGTGCTTTTGGTGACAAGCCGAATTTCTTCAGCCTCCTGAGGTTGAAGAGGCGCTGCTGCGCCTTCTTCACGATGCAGTCTGTGTGGGTGGACCAATTCAGTTTGTCTGTGATGTGTATGCCGAGGAACTTAAAACTTGCTACCCTCTCCACTACTGTTCCATTGATGTGGATAGGGGGGTGTTTCCTCTGCTGTTTCCTGAAGTCCACAATCATCTCCTTAGTTTTGTTGACGTTGAGTGGGAGGTTATTTTCCTGACACCACACTCCGAGGGCCCTCACCTCCTTCCTGTAGGCCGTCTCATCGTTGTTGGTAATCAAGCCTACCACTGTTGTGTCGTCCGCAAACTTGATGACTGAGTTGGAGGCGTGCGTGGCCACGCAAGCAATCGTGGGTGAACAGGGAGTACAGGAGAGGGCTCAGAACGCACCCTTGTGGGGCCCCAGTGTTGAGGATCAGCGGGGTGGAGATGTTGTTGCCTACCCTCACCACCTGGGCGCGGCCCGTCAGGAAGTCCAGTACCCAGTTGCACAGGGCGGGGTCGAGACCCAGGGTCTCGAGCTTGATGACAAGCTTGGAGGGTACTATGGTGTTAAATGCCGAGCTGTAGTCGATGAACAGCATTCTCACATAGGTACTCCTCTTGTCCAGATGGGTTAGGGCAATGTGCAGTGTGGTTGAGATTGCATCGTCTGTGGACCTATTTGGGCGGTAAGCAAATTGGAGTGGGTCTAGGGTGTCGGGTAGGGTGGAGGTGATATGGTCCTTGACTAGTCTCTCAAATCACTTCATGATGACGGAAGTGAGTGCTACGGGGCGGTAGTCGTTTAGCTCAGTTACCTTAGCTTTCTTGGGAACAGAAACAATGGTGGCCCTCTTGAAGCATGTGGGAACAGCAGACTGGGATAGAGATTGATTGAATATGTCCGTAAACACACCAGCCAGCTGGTCTGCGCATGCTCTGAGGGCGCGTCTAGGGATACTGTCTGGGCCTGCAGCCTTGCGAGGGTTAACACGTTTAAATGTTTTACTCACCTCGGCTGCAGTGAAGGAGAGGCCGCATGTTTTGGTTGCAGGCCGTGTCATTGGCACTGTATTGTCCTCAAAGCGGGCAAAAAAGTTATTTAGTTTGCCTGGGAGCAAGACATCCTGGTCCGTGACAGGGCTGGTTTTCTTTTTGTAATCCGTGATTGACTGTAGACCCTGCCACATACCTCTTGTGTCTGAGCCGTTGAATTGAGATTCTACTTTGTCTCTATACTGATGCTTAGCTTGTTTGATTGCCTTGCGGAGGGAATAGCTTCACTGTTTGTATTCGGTCATATTTCCGGTCACCTTGCCCTGATTAAAAGCAGTGGTTCGCGCTTTCAGTTTCACATGAATGCTGCCATCAGTCCACGGTTTCTGGTTAGGGAATGTTTTAATCATTGCTATGGGTCAGCTTTTCCGAAAGGAGGGCGGGGCAGGGCCTTATATGCCTTATATGCATCGCGGAAGTTAGAATAGCAGTGATCCAAGGTTTTGCCAGCCCTGGTTGCGCAATCGATATGCTGATACAATTTAGGGAGTCTTGTTTTCAGATTCGCCTTGTTAAAATCCCCAGCTACAATGAATGTATGTATGTATGTATGTATGTATGTATGTATGTATGTATGTATGTATGTATGTATGTATGTATGTATGTATGTATGTATGTATGTATGTATGTATGCATGCATGCTCGATGAGAGCGGGGACAGGATCCTGATTGTTTCCTGTGCTATGATCTTCAGATACAGTATGAATATGGATCTCAAAGCTCCAAGGTCAATCTCCTTGGGATATCCATTCTTCCATTTTTCCTTCTCATCATCATCATCCCTACCGTCGCTCAATAATCATGGGACTGCTCTCACATCTCTGTCTGTCAGCTGATATCATTGTCATAGCTACCACTTACTGATTATATTAGCTACCCAAATATTCTCTTTAGGCTCATGTACACACAAGTATAAAGACTTGACATTACTTATTAAAATTATATATCTTTTTTTTAATGTACCAGTACAAACACCAAAAGACGCAAAAAATCTCACGGTTCTCCGTCAAAATGTCAGGCAGCGATTTCAAGTCAAGACAGTCTGAAAGACATGACATCTATTGTCTGTCTGTGAAGGACAGCTACAGACTGAATATCTCTGGGTTAATCAAAGAGCGAGAGAGACAAAGGCAGAGCGAGAGAAAGGAACAAAGGCAGAGCGATAGAGAGAAACAAAGACAGAGCGAGAGAGAGACAAAGGCAGAGCGAGAGAGAGACAAAGGCAGAGGCAGAGCGAGAGAGAAACAAAGGCAGAGCGAGAGAGAGAGACAAAGGCAGAGGCAGAGCGAGAGAGACAAAGGCAGAGCGAGAGAAAGGAACAAAGGCAGAGCGAGAGAGAGACAAAGGCAGAGGCAGAGCGAGAGAGAAACAAAGGCAGAGCGAGAGAAAGGAACAAAGGCAGAGCGAGAGAGACAAAGGCAGAGGCAGAGCGAGAGAGAAACAAAGGCAGAGCGAGAGAGAGACAAAGGCAGAGGCAGAGCGAGAGAGAAACAAAGGCAGAGCGAGAGAAAGGAACAAAGGCAGAGCGAGAGAGACAAAGGCAGAGGCAGAGCGAGAGAGAAACAAAGGCAGAGCGAGAGAGAACAAAGGCAGAGCGAGAGAGACAAAGGCAGAGCGAGAGAAACAAAGGCAGAGCGAGAGAAACAAAGACAGAGCGAGAGAGAGACAAAGGCAGAGGCAGAGCGAGAGAGACAAAGGCAGAGCGAGAGAGAGACAAAGGCAGAGGCAGAGCGAGAGAGACAAAGGCAGAGCGATAGAGAGAGACAAAGGCAGAGGCAGAGCGAGAGAGACAAAGGCAGAGCGATAGAGAGAGACAAAGGCAGAGGCAGAGCGAGAGAGACAAAGGCAGAGGCAGAGCGAGAGAGAGACAAAGGCAGAGCGATAGAGAGAGACAAAGGCAGAGGCAGAGCGAGAGAGAGACAAAGGCAGAGCGATAGAGAGAGACAAAGGCAGAGGCAGAGAGAGAGAGACAAAGGCAGAGCGAGAGAGAGACAAAGGCAGAGTGAGAGAGAGACAAAGGCAGAGCGAGAGAGAGAGACAAAGGCAGAGGCAGAGCGAGAGAGACAAAGGCAGAGCGATAGAGAGAGACAAAGGCAGAGCAGAGAGAGAGACAAAGGCAGAGGCAGAGCGAGAGAGACAAAGGCAGAGCGAGAGAGAGAGACAAAGGCAGAGGCAGAGCGAGAGAGACAAAGGCAGAGCGATAGAGAGAGACAAAGGCAGAGGCAGAGCGAGAGAGACAAAGGCAGAGGCAGAGCGAGAGAGAGACAAAGGCAGAGCGATAGAGAGACAAAGGCAGAGGCAGAGCGAGAGAGAGACAAAGGCAGAGCGATAGAGAGAGACAAAGGCAGAGGCAGAAAGGACAAAGGCAGAGCGAGAGAGAGACAAAGGCAGAGTGAGAGAGAGAACAAAGGCAGAGCGAGAGAGAGAGACAAAGGCAGAGGCAGAGCGAGAGAGACAAAGGCAGAGGCAGAGCGAGAGAGAGACAAAGGCAGAGCGAGAGAGAGACAAAGGCAGAGCGAGAGAGAGACAAAGGCAGAGGCAGAGAGAGAGACAAAGGCAGAGCGAGAGAGAGACACAAAGGCAGAGGCAGAGAGACAAAGGCAGAGAGAGACAAAGGCAGAGGCAGAGCGAGAGAGACAAAGGCAGAGCGAGAGAGAGACAAAGAGGCAGAGCGAGAGAGAGACAAAGGCAGAGGCAGAGCGAGAGAAAGGAACAAAGGCAGAGCGATAGAGAGAAACAAAGGCAGAGGCAGAGCGAGAGAGAGAGAGACAAAGGCAGAGGCAGAGCGAGAGAGAGACAAAGGCAGAGGCAGAGCGAGAGAGACAAAAGGCAGAGGCAGAGCGAGAGAGAGAGACAAAGGCAGAGGCAGAGCGAGAGAGACAAAGGCAGAGGCAGAGCGAGAGAGACAAAGGCAGAGCGATAGAGAGAAGACAAAGGCAGAGGCAGAGCGAGAGAGACAAAGGCAGAGCGAGAGAGAGACAAAGGCAGAGCAGAGAGACAAAGGCAGAGCGAGAGAGACAAAGGCAGAGGCAGAGCGAGAGAGAGACAAAGGCAGAGCGAGAGAAACAAAACAGAGGCAGAGCGAGAGAGACAAAGGCAGAGAGCAGAGAAAGGAACAAAGGCAGAGCGAGAGAGAGAAACAAAGGCAGAGGCAGAGCGAGAGACAAACAGAGGCAGAGCGAGAGAAAGAGACAAAGGCAGAGGCAGAGCGAGAGAGACAAAGGCAGAGGCAGAGAGAGAGAACAAAGGCAGAGCGAGAGAAAGGAAAAAGGCAGAGCGATAGAGAGAGACAAAGGCAGAGCAGAGCGAGAGAAAGGACAAAGGCAGAGCGATAGAGAGAAACAAAGGCAGAGGCAGAGCGAGAGAGAGAGAGACAAAGGCAAAGGCAGAGGCAGAGCGAGAGAGAGACAAAGGCAGAGGCAGAGCGAGAGAGAGACAAAGGCAGAGCGATAGAGAGAGACAAAGGCAGAGGCAGAGCGAGAGAGACAAAGGCAGAGCGAGAGAAAGGAACAAAGGCAGAGCGAGAGAGAGAAACAAAGGCAGAGGCAGAGCGAGAGAGACAAAGGCAGAGCGAGAGAAAGGAACAAAGGCAGAGCGATAGAGAGAAACAAAGGCAGAGCGAGAGAGAGACAAAGGCAGAGCGATAGAGAGAGACAAAGGCAGAGGCAGAGCGAGAGAGAGACAAAGGCAGAGCGAGAGAGAGACAAAGGCAGAGCGAGAGAGAGACAAAGGCAGAGCGAGAGAGAGACAAAGGCAGAGCGAGAGAGAGACAAAGGCAGAGCGAGAGAGAGACAAAGGCAGAGGCAGAGCGAGAGAGACAAAGGCAGAGCGAGAGAGAGACAAAGGCAGAGGCAGAGAGAGAGACAAAGGCAGAGCGAGAGAAAGGAACAAAGGCAGAGCGATAGAGAGAAACAAAGGCAGAGGCAGAGCGAGAGAGACAAAGGCAGAGGCAGAGCGAGAGAAAGAGAGACAAAGGCAGAGGCAGAGCGAGAGAGACAAAGGCAGAGGCAGAGCGAGAGAGACAAAGGCAGAGCGATAGAGAGAGACAAAGGCAGAGGCAGAGCGAGAGAGAGACAAAGGCAGAGCGAGAGAGAGACAAAGGCAGAGCGAGAGAGACAAAGGCAGAGCGAGAGAGAGACAAAGGCAGAGCGAGAGAGACAAAAGGCAGAGGCAGAGCGAGAGAGACAAAGGCAGAGCGATAGAGAGGGACAAAGGCAGAGGCAGAGCGAGAGAGACAAAGGCAGAGCGAGAGAGAGGAACAAAGGCAGAGCGATAGAGAGAAACAAAGGCAGAGGCAGAGCGAGAGAGACAAAGGCAGAGGCAGAGCGAGAGAAAGAGACAAAGGCAGAGCAGAGAGAGAGACAAAGGCAGAGGCAGAGCGAGAGAGACAAAGGCAGAGCGAGAGAAAGGAACAAAGGCAGAGCGATAGAGAGAGACAAAGGCAGAGGCAGAGCGAGAGAAAGGAACAAAGGCAGAGCGATAGAGAGAAACAAAGGCAGAGGCAGAGCGAGAGAGACAAAGGCAGAGGCAGAGCGAGAGAGAGAACAAAGGCAGAGGCGATAGAGAGAGACAAAGGCAGAGCGATAGAGAGAGACAAAGGCAGAGGCAGAGCGAGAGGACAAAGGCAGAGCGAGAGAAAGGAACAAAGGCAGAGCGATAGAGACAAAGGCAGAGGCAGAGAGAGAGAGACAAAGGCAGAGCGATAGAGAGAAACAAAGGCAGAGGCAGAGCGAGAGAGACAAAGGCAGAGCGAGAGAAAGGAACAAAGGCAGAGCGAGAAGGCAGAGCGAGAGAAAGAACAAAGGCAGAGCGAGAGAAAGGAACAAAGGCAGAGCGATAGAGAGAAACAAAGGCAGAGCGAGAGAGAGAGGCAAAGGCAGAGCGAGAGAGAGAGGCAAAGGCAGAGCGAGAGAGAGACAAAGGCAGAGCGAGAGAGAGAGGCAAAGGCAGAGCGAGAGAGACAAAGGCAGAGCGAGAGAGAGAAATAAAGGCAAAGAGAGAGAGAGAAATAAAGGCAAAGAGAGAGTGAGAGAGAAAGGCAGAGCGAGAAAAAGGCAGGGCGAGAAAAAGGCAGGGCGAGAAATAAATAGGGAAATAACATCAGAGCGAGAGAGAAATAAAGGCAGAGCAAGAGAAAGAGAGAGAAAGACAGGCAGAGCGAGAGAAAGAGAAAAAGAGGCAGAGTGAGAGAAAGAGAGAGAAATAAAGGCAGAGCGAGAGAAGTAAAGCAGAATGAGAGAAAACCTCTTTAGGCTCATGTACACACAAGTATAAAGACTTGACATTACTTGTAAAAAATAATAATTTAAAAAATGTACCAGTACAAACACCAAAAGACAAAAAATCTCCCGGGTCACCATCAAAATGTCGGGCAGCAATTTCAAGTCAAGACAGTCTGAAAGACATGACATCTACTGTCTGTCTGTGAAGGACAGCTTAGTTATTCATGTCACTACAGACTAAATAACTCTGGGCTAATCAAAGAGAAATAAAAAGGCAGAGAGCGAGACAGACACAGACAGCCATAGAGAGCGCGCAAGAGAGAGAAAGAGAAAGAGAAATGAAGGCAGAGAGAAAAATAAAGGCAGAGAGCGAGGGAGAAATAAAGGCAGAGAGAGAAAAAGGCACAGCAAGAGAGAAAAATAAAGGCAGAGCGCGAGAGAAAAATAAAGGCAGAGAGAGAAATAAAGGCAGAGCGCGAGAGAGAAAGAAAGCAGAGAGCGAGAAAAAAAAATAAAGGCAGAGAGAGAAATAAAGGCAGAAAGAGAGCGAGAGAGAATAAGGCAGAGCAAGAGAGAAAAATAAAGGCAGAAAGAGTGAGAGAGAAATAAAGGCAGAGAGCGAGAGAGAAGTAAAGGCAGAGAGAGAGAAATAAAGGCAGAAAGAGAGCGAGAGAGAATAAGGCAGAGAGGGAAGCGAGAGAGAAAAAAAGGCAGCGCGAGAGAGAAAAAGGCAGAGAGCGAGAGAGAAGTAAAGGCAGAGAGAGAGAAATAAAGGCAGAGTGAGAGAGAAATAAAGGCAGAGAGAGAGAAATAAAGGCAGAGAGAGAGAAATAAAGGCAGAGCGAGAGAGAAATAAAGGCAGAGAGCAAAAAAGGCAGAGAGAAAAAGGCAGAGCGAAAAAGGCGTTATTACGTTTGTAATCATACCAAATAATCTGCTCAAACCCCTTCCAAGGATCATCAAAAAGGAGTGCTATAAATTATTATAAATTCTCGGACAACCCAAAGATTCTTAGATGCCCTTCCAGACTTCCTCCACCTACCCAAGGACACCAGAGTACAAAAATCGGTTAACCACCTAATTGAGGAACTCAATTTAACCTGAAGCAAGCTTCCAGAAAATTAAAACGCAATCTCGATATCGCGCCACCAAACTGGAACTATTCCAACTAGCTTGGAAAGACAGTACCGTGCAAGTACCGTCAGAGTACAAAATTCAGTTAACCACCTAACTCAGGAACTCAATTAAATCTTGGTTAATACCCTAAAACGAAAAACATTTGTCATAAGAAACTAGCTCCCTGGTATACAGAAAATACCCGAGCCCTGAAGCACGCTTCCAGAAAATTGGAACGGAAATGGCGCCACACCAAACTGGAAGTCTTCCGATTAGCTTGGAAAGACAGTACCGTGCAGTATCGAAGAGCCCTCACTGCTGCTCGATCATCCTATTTTTCCAACTTAATTGAGGAGAATAAGAACTATCCAACATTTATTTTTGATACTGTCGCAAAGCTAACTAAAAATCAGCATTCCCCAAGAGAGGATGGCTTTCACTTCAGCAGTGATAAATTCATGAACTTCTTTGAGTAAAAGATCATGATCATTAGAAAGCAAATCACAGACTCCTCTTTAAATCTGCGCATTTCTCCAAAGCTCAGTTGTCCTGAGTCTGCACAACACTGCCAGGACCTCGGATCAAGGGAGACGCTCAAGTTTTTTAATACTATATCTCTTGACACATTGATGACAATAGTCTTGGTGTTTAAACCTTCAAGCTGCATACTGGACCCTATTCCAACTAAAGTACTGAAAGAGCTGCTTCCTGTGCTTGGCCCTCCTATGTTGAACATAATAAACAGCTCTCTATCCACCGGATGTGAACCAAACTCACTAAAAGTGGCAGTAATAAAGTCTCTCTTGAAAAAGCCAAACCTTGACCCAGAAAAAAATAAAATAAATATAATAAATAAAATAAAATAATAAAATAAACCGGCCTATATCGAATCTCCCATTCCTCTAAAAAATGTTAGAAAAAGCTGTTGCGCAGCAACTCACTGCCTTCCTGAAGACAAACAATGTATATGAAATGCTTCTGTCTGGTTTTAGACCCCATCATAGCACAGAGACTGCACTCGTGAAGGTGGTAAATTACCTTTTAATGGCATCAGACCGAGGCTCTGCATCTGTCCTCGTGCTCCTAGACCTTAGTGCTGCTTTTGGTACCATTGATCACTACATTCTTTTGGAGAGATTGGAAACCCAAATTGGCCCACACGGACAAGTTCTGGCCTGGTTTAGATCTTATCTGTCTGAAAGATATCAGTTTGTCTCTGTGGATGGGTTGTCTTCTGACAAATCAACTATACATTTCGGTGTTCCTCAAGGTTCCGTTTTAGGACAACTATTGTTTTCACTATATATTTTACCTCTTAGTGATGTCATTCGGACACATAATGTTAACATTCACTGCTATGCGGATGATACACAGCTGTATATTTCAATGAAACATGGTGAAGCCCCAAAATTGCCCTCCCTGGAAGCCTGTGTTTCAGACATAAGGAAGGGGATGGCGGCAAATATTTAACTTTTACACTCGGACAAAACAGAGATGCTAGTTCTAGGTCCCAAGAAACAAAGAGATCTTCTGTTGGATCTGACAATTAATCTTGATGGTTGTACAGTCATCTCAAAGAAAACTGAAGGACCTCATCAGGTTCCAGAGTAAAGCCTCTTTTGATGAACATATCAAGAATATTTCAAGGACAGCTTTTTTCCATCTTCGTAACATTGCAAAAATCAGAAACTTTGATGTAAAATGATGCAGAAAAATGTATCCATGTTTTTGTCACTTCTAGGTTAGACTACTGCAATGCTCTACTTTCCGGATACCCAGATAAAGCACTAAATAAACTTCAGTTTGTGCTAAACATGGCCCTTTCTTAAAATCAATAGACAAGTATATATCTTTACATTACATTACATTTAAGTCATTTAGCAGACGCTCTTATCCAGAGCGACTTACAAATTGGTGCATTCACCTTATGACATCCAGTGGAACAGCCACTTTACATATTAGTTAATATTATATTTAGTTAATATTGCCTACTATTGCCTACTAACATGAACTACTTTTACCAAGGAAAATTGTCTCACTTCCCTTGCAACAGAGTCAGGGTATATGCAGCAGTTTGGGCCGTCTGGCTCATTTCGAACTGTGTGAGGACTTTCTTGCTAACAAAGACAGCCAACTTCTTCAAACGGGGGATGATTTAACAAGAGTGCATTTGCGAAAGAAATCACAGTTGCACGACTGTACCTAACCATAAACATCAATGCCTTTCTTAAAATCAATACACAAAAGTATATATTTTTAAACCTGCATATTTAGCTAAAAGAAATCCAGGTTAGCAGGCAATATTAACCAGGTGAAATTGTGTCACTTCTCTTGCGTTCATTGCAAGCAGAGTCAGGGTATATGTAACAGTTTGGGCCGCCTGTCTCGTTGCGAACTAATTTGCCAGAATTTTACGTAATTATGACATAACATTGAAGGTTGTGCAATGCAACAGGAATATTTAGACTTATGGATGCCACCCGTTATATAAAATACAGAACGGTTCCGTATTTCACTGAAAGAATAAACGTTTCGTTTGAGATGATAGTTTCCGGACTCGACCATATTAATATATTAAGGATCGTATTTCTGTGTGTTATTATGTTATAATTAAGTCTATGATTTGATAGAGCAGTCTGACTGAGCGGTGGTAGGCACCAGCAGGCTCGTAAGCATTCATTCAAACAGCACTTTCGTACGTTTAGCCGGCAGCTCTTCGCAATGCTTCAAGCATTGCGCTGTTTATGACTTCAAGCCTATCAACTCCCGAGATTAGGCTGGTGTAACCGATGTGAAATGGCTAGCTAGTTAGTGGGGTGCGCGCTAATAGTGTTTCAATTGGTGACATCACTCACTCTGAGACTTGGAGTAGTTGTTCCCCTTGCTCTGCATGGGTAACGCTGCTTCGAGGGTGGCTGTTGTTGATGTGTTCCTGGTTTGAGCCCAGGTAGAGGCGAGGAGAGGGACGGAAGCTATACTGTTACACTGGCAATACTAAAGTGCCTATAAGAACATACAATAGTCAAAGGTATATGAAATACAAATGGTATAGAGATAAATAGTCCTATAATTCCTGTAATGACTACAACCTAAAACTTCTTACCTGGGAATATTGAAGTATCATGTTAAAAGGAACCACCAGCTTTCATATGTTCTCATGTTCTGAGCAAGGAACTTAAGAGTTAGCTTTTTTACATGGCACGTATTGCACTTTTACTTTCTTCTCCAACACTTTGTTGTTGCATTATTTAAACCAAATTGAATATGTTTCATTATTTATTTGAGGCTAAATTGATGTATTATATTAAGTTAAAATAAGTGTTCATTCAGTATTGTTGTAATTGTCATTATTACAAATAAATAAAAATAAATTTAAAAAAAACTGGCCGATTAATCGGTATCGGCTTTTTTTTGGTCCTCCAACAAATCGGTATAGGTGTTCCTGTTCACTGGATGTACTACCTTGTCCCGGACGGACCTGCTGTTTTGGACTTTCTCTCTACAGCACCTGCTGTCTCAAACTCTGAATGATTGGCTATGAAAAGCCAACTGATATTTACTCCTGAGGTGCTGACCTGTTGCACCCTCTACAACCACTGATGATTACCATCATCATCATCATCATCATCATCTGACCCTGCTGGTCATCTAAGAACATTTGAACATCTTGGCCATGTTCTGTTATAATCCCCACCTGGCACAGCCAGAAGACTGGCCACCCCTCAGATGCTGGTTCTTCTCTAGGTTTCTTCCTAGGCTCTGGCCTTTCTAGGGAGTTTTTCCTAGCCACCGTGCTTCTACATCTGCATTGCTTGCTGTTTGGGATTTTAGGCTGGGTTTCTGTACAGAACTTTCTGACATCGGCTGATGTAAAAAGGGCTTTATAAAGAAATTTAATTTGATTTAAGGGGTTCTTTATTTTGACTATTTTCTACATTGTAGAATAATAATGAAGACATCAAAACTATGAAATAACACATATAGAATCATGTAGTAACCAAAAACATGTTAAAACAAAGATTCTTCAAAGTGAGATTTGCAACACTCTTGCATTCTCTCAACCAGCTTCATGAGGTAGTCACCTGGAATGTATTTCAATTAAGTGATGCCGACTTAAAAGTTAATTTGTGGAATTTCCTTCCTGCTTAATGCTTTTGAGCCAATCAGTTGTGCTGTGACAAGGTGTGTGTATGTGTGTGTGTGTGTGTGTGTGTGTGTGTGTGTGTGTGGGGGGGTGTATACAGAAGAGAGCCCTATTTGGTAAAATACCAAGTCCATATTATAGAGCACAAGTAAGAACAGCACAAGTACAGCACAAGTAAGCAAAGTGAATTGACAGTCCAATATTACTTTAAGACATGAAGGTCAGTCAATATGGAACATTTCAAGAACTTTGAATGTTCCTTCAAGTGCATTCGCAAAAACCATCAAGCGCTTTGATGAAACTGGCTCTCATGAGGACCGCCACAGGAAAGGAAGACCCAGAGTTCTCTTCTGCAGAGGATACGTTCATTAGAATTACCAGCCTAAGAAATTGCAATTGCAGAGTTCAAGTAACAGACACATCTCAACCACAACTGTTCAGAGGAGACTGTGTGAATCAGGCCTTCATGGTCAAATTGCTGCAAAGAAACCACTACTAAAGGACACCAATAATAAGAAGAGACTTGCTTGGGCCAAGAAACAAGAGCTATGAACATTAGACCTGGAGTCCAAATTGGAGATTTCTGGTTCCAACTGCTGTGTCTTTGTGAGATGTGGTGTGGGTGAACCGCATGTGCATTTCCCACCGTAAAGCATGGAGGAGGAGGTGTTATGGTGTGGGGGTGCTTTGCTGGTGACACTGATTTATTTCGAATTCAAGGCACACTCAACCAGCAAGGTTTGGGCTTAGTGGGACTATTATTTGTTTTTCAACAGGACAATGATCAAACACACCTCCAGGCTGTTAAGGGCTATTTGACCAAGAAGTAGAGTGATGGAGCGCTGCATCAGACGACCTAGCCTCCACAATTCACTGACCTCAACCAAATTGAGATGGTTTGGGTTCAGTCGGACCGCAGAGTGAAGGAAAATCAGTAAACAAGTGCTCAGCATATGTGGGAACTCCTTCAAGACTGTTGGAAAAGCATTCCAGGTGAAGCTGGTTGAGAGAATGCCAAGTGTGTAAAGCTGTCATCAAGGCAAAGGGTGGCTATTTGAAGGATCTCAAATATAAAATATATTTTGATTTGTTTAAAACTATTTTGTTTACTACATTAGTCCATATCTGTTATGTCACAGTTTTGATGATATCTTCACTATTATTCTACAATGTTGAAAATAGTAAAAATAAAGAAAAACCCTTGAATGAGTAGGTGTTCTAAAACTTTTGACCATAAGTGTAGCTCTTGCACATCTCGCTAGTCTCTCTCAGCCTTTCTCTCTCCTGGCTTCTGTAGCAAATCCAGCTCATAAAGTTATACAAGCACAGCTAGTAGATACCGAATGTCATTTTCGGTGAGTGTGGAAATTTAAAAGTCCACTTTCGCTTGTAAATTGTGCAAATTAACAGTTGTGATACATGCCTTTCTGAAGCAGATGAGTGAATGGAGGAGAAAAAGGCACTAGTAGGAAGCACAGGGGAAAAATGGCAGCTGTACAGATAACTCATCCAGAGCTCTTAGACGTGATAAGATATGGCAAATATGTAGTAGTGAATTGCATACAAATGTAAGTTGATCATCTCGCCGATACAGAACACTATGGACTCACCAACACTATGGACTCACCAGGTATTTACTTAAATTTCTACAAATATTCAAATGTGTGAATTATGTATGTCTATGGTGCATTTACTGTGAAGGCAGCTGATCTGAACCATAAGAGCACCTACCACTATCAGATTATGGGGGAAATGCAGCCTGTTTTTGTCACCCCACTTTGGTTCTGAAATCACCATCACCCACTAATTCACTTTGCAGGTATTTATCAGTATTTATCATTTACAAATGAGCTATGACATAACCAATGACTATATAGAAAAATCTAATGTTTTTATTGAGCTTATTTTCTTCTCCTGCTTTGACCATGCAGCGCACTTTGCAAAGTGATTGCTGTCGTCGTTATGAAAGAAATCATCAACTTTACCCTGTATATCTAAAAATGACCAAATACACTGATTGTTTAAAACAAAAACAGGTACCAAAACCACTCCTGAGGGTGAACCTGAACAATCTAAATCAAATCTATTGTAAGCCCTGTTCAGTAGGCATTGCCAGATGAGAGCGAAGGAGAGAGAAGAGAAAGAGAGAGATATACTTTAAACACAAACCTCTGCTTTGATCATTAGAGTTAGACATAAAACACAACCCGAGACGTTAGACAGGGTAAATTAAATATTTAATTTTCAAGATAAGGTATGCGTGTGTATGCGTGCATGCACACGTGAGTGTGCGAGAATTAGTGTGCGAGTGTGTGTGCCTCGCGCACATGTGTGTGTGTGTGTGTCAGACATGGTCTGAGAGGCTAGGGCCTTATTGATCTCAGACAGTTTATCTGAATCCCAGACAGCAGCCCACACAGACAGACACTGTGTAAAACATGACAGGATTACTGCGTCAAACACCCAGCTTGGACATACACTGATCATGTCTACCATTCATTTACTGCCATGACGCTATAGTACGGCAGCTTAACATGGAAATAAGAGGTGTCTAATTCATCTAAAAGGTGCAGGCAGGCTGATGTATATAGAATTGAGAATGAGTCATAATCTTCTATAATAATGACCTGATTGGTCAAGAGGTGAACAGTTGAAAATAGCAGGTGACATTGATCCGTTTGTGAGTACTGCCAGCAAATAAATTAATGATTTATATTGTACAGTACACACACACACACACACACACACACACACACACACACACACACACACACACACACACACACACACACACACACACACACACACACACACACACACACACACACACACACACACACACACAGGTGTTGTGTATTAGTACGTAAGTCATCATAAGCCCATCAGACAAAGTCAACTTCCCCTTAGCTATAACCTACTATGTCTGCTGGGCTGAAACAACGAACACCCTCTAGCACAGTGGCGCTAAAATACCAGAGAACAAGAAAAGAAGATCTTCTGTTGCAGTCTCAACCCCTTTCTTCCCTCATTAAAGGTTAGAAAGGTCCGTCTGGTTCAAGACGGATGTGATTGGGATGTGATTGGGATGGCAGAGAACAGAGGAGAGTTCAACTGGCTGCCCAGAGCAAGTTCACCCCCATGACCTACATCAGCCAGTCTGGATCTTTCTGGAGAAATTGGGTTTGGGCCTCATAGGCTGACCCCTAGCTCTGTTCTTTCACACATGCATGCACAGCCCTTCACCACAGATCTAGGATCAGATTCCCCAAACCCCATTTGTAACCTTGAGTGTTAGGAGAAATAAAAAAAGAGCTCCTCCTCCTCAAGAAAGCCAGTTAGGTCACGGACACCAACGCCACCAGACCAGACCAGATTAACACCTTTTTCTCATGCTTTGAGCATAACAACTCTAAGCCGCCGAGGAGAGCCCGTGAGAACAACAACCGACCTGTAACACTCGCTTGTTCAAATCACATGGACACCATGGTAAAGGTACCACAGTGACTCTTCAACCTCAGGAGGCTGAAAAAATGTGACCTGTCCCAGAGGGGCCCTCAGTGTTCTACAGGAGCACCATAGAGAGCATACTACTGGGCTGCATCACATCCTGGTATGGCAACTCCACCACAACTGACCGCAAGGCTCTACAGAGGGTGGTATGCTCAGCCTAACACACCACTGGGTGCACACTGCCTGCCCTCCAGGTCACCTACAACACCAGGTGTCACAGGAAGGCGCAGGAAGGACAAGAAGATCATCAGGGACCTCAGTCACCCAAGCCAAGGGCAGTATAGGAGTATGGCAAAAACTGACAGATTGGCCCCCCCCAGAAATCAGCCATCAGGCTGCCATCAGCCACCACTAGTCCTTTACCTGCTCACCCTGTCCCCCTCCTGCACACCGGACTTCCTGCCCTCCATGTTGCTCCCCCTCCTGCCCCCCGGACTTCCTGCCCACACTGCTGCTCCCCCACCTCCAGGCGTCCTGCCCCCCCTGTCCACCGGCCTTCTTACACCCCCTGCTGCCCCCCCCTTATCCCCCTCCTGCCCCCCAAGACTTCCTTCCCCCACTGCTGCCCACTGGCCTTCTTACACCCCCTTGTCCCCCTCCTGCCCACCGGACTTCCTACCCCCCCCTGCTTCTCCCCTTATGGACATTTTACGCCCAACCCCTAATGGACATTTATCATTGCTACAGTTGTAAATATTATAATTTGTATTATTGTCCCATTCACTTCTCTTGACCTGCACTGTTGGAGCTCGAAGCTTAAGAATTTCACTGTACCCTGCAATTACATCTGCGACCCTGTGCATGTAACTAATAAACTAAACACTCCTCCCCCTACCACCTCCCCAATTCTCTGTAGCAAGCCCTGTATCAAACCATTGCTCACAACACAATGGCTTATCACTGCAACCAACTGAACACACACACGGAGTACCTTATCAAAACTGCCCTTCACCGCAGTCCTTCTCTGATTCATACACCCACCTGTCTTAATCATATCAGGGACTGACTAGACAACAATAATAAACACTAAATTGCTTAGTTAATCATATCTTCACCGAGGGACAATCATTTATGTCTAATAACAAAGAGCTGATAAACTATTGTATTTGGGTACAGTACTACTGCACATTGGACTTGGTCCCATTGGTATTTCACAACCCAAAAAGTAAGTCAAGTAAGTAAGTCAAGGCAGTTCAAAAAGAGAAGCTCTAAATTCGATTATGTCCTTGCATGCTGACTTGTGACTAAAATGGGACGCTTCAGACCTCATTGTCAAAAGGCAGAAATTAAATCCTCCTAATACTCTGGGCATCTTTATAAAGCATGCCACCGAGACTCTGGAAACTAACTTAATACTGAGCTTGTTTTGTCTGCGGATGAGAAGGGGGAAATTCGATTATGGTGAGAAGGACTGAAGGACTTGAGTAATGAAAGATGAATGAAGCTAAAGCCTCTCATCATGTCCTTACAATGTTGTCTTATGACATACACACCTCTCGTCCTTATACAGGACGTGACTCATCAGGACTGTCCTCGGCTCAGAGGGAATCGTAAAATGGACGAAGGAGCGCCAGAGTAATAAAACAAGGCTAATGACTGGTCACTCCAATTAGACCAATCATAAAACAGTGTTTAAGACCGCCACTATCAAACTTGACCTCAAGTCTAGGAGTTGAGCGGTCTGAAATTCCAGTGCTGTTACTGAGGGTATTTAACTTCAACTGTTTAAGAATACTTATGTGGACTGGTACGTATAGCTCCATGCCTCATATTGTAGTTGATAGGGGGGATAAATTGGATTCATGTGGTCAACAATTTGTTGACCCAAATAAGGTTGCTCCATGAAAACTGTTCTGTGGGGGTTTCAGGGTGTCAACCGGTCTACATTCAGGTCTAAAAAGGCACTAAAACGAATAGGGTGTGTATGGCGAGGATGGGAAACCGTACAATTCTGTCACCTAATTTCAATGGTCTTTAGAATGGATTTACGATAATAAATATATCACATAATAGTCCAGGAAGTATAATAGTCCAGGAATGACAGTCATCAGTGTGATTAATGGGACCACTGCAGAGAATGTTCTGTAGAATCCATTTTCTCCTGACTGCTACCCAGACCACCGTGAAGAGTTGTTAAACACTTGGCTAGTTTTGATCTCAATGAAATCGCCCCGATGTGTCCATCATCATCCGGTATGACACCATCTCACCTCAGCCAGGTTCCATATGGAATGGCACCCTATTCCATGTAGGCCCAACTCACAACTCTGGCCTAAAGTAGTACACTGCACTATATAGGGGATATGACTCATACACAATTCCGTGGATGTTATCATAATTCTAGGAGGATTACACCTCACACAAAGCCTTGACAATTGCTTAACCGCAGAATTGATCCATTCATAAAAATAAATATCAGAGACAAACGCACAGTGCTGATGTCTTTACAAGGTGATTATATACTTGACTGCTTTTTTTGATCCGTTCTGTACCTCCCCGCTGGCTGACATCACAGAACGTTTGAATGAAAACATTTCATCGCACCTCACATCAGGGATTTGCAAGGCTAGCACAGTGGGAAACGCTAGTCTGATATAATCCAGGGGAATGTTCAAAAATAGCCTCAACGGTGGTACAAATCTCAGATGCCGCGCCTCGTTGCCTTTTGCCAGAACGTTGTGCCTCCCATTTGTTTTCTTCCGTTTCTAGGTCAAACCAGCCACCACTGCCCATCCCACTGTCTAACTGATGGACTCAATTGGTCATTGTCAGAAGAGGACATACACCATCAATGGCTTACAGCAGTACACACATAAATATCAACTACCAACAGGTCATATACACACATAAATATCAACTACCAACAGGTCATATACACACATAAATATCAACTACCAACAGGTCAAATACACACATAAATATCAACTACCAACAGGTCATATACACACATAAATATCAACTACCAACAGGTCAAATACACACATAAATATCAACTACCAACAGGTCAAATACACACATAAATATCAACTACCAACAGGTCATATACACACATAAATATCAACTACCAACAGGTCATATACACACATAAATATCAACTACCAACAGGTCATATACACACATAAATATCAACTACCAACAGGTCAAATACACACATAAATATCAACTACCAACAGGTCATATACACACATAAATATCAACTACCAACAGGTCAAATACACACATAAATATCAACTACCAACAGGTCAAATACACACATAAATATCAACTACCAACAGGTCATATACACACATAAATATCAACTACCAACAGGTCATATACACACATAAATATCAACTACCAACAGGTCATATACACACATAAATATCAACTACCAACAGGTCATATACACACATAAATATCAACTACCAACAGGTCATATACACACATAAATATCAACTACCAACAGGTCATATACACACATAAATATCAACTACCAACAGGTCATATACACACATAAATATCAACTACCAACAGGTCATATACACATAAATATCAACTACCAACAGGTCATATACACACATAAATATCAACTACCAACAGGTCATATACACACATAAATATCAACTACCAACAGGTCATATACACACATAAATATCAACTACCAACAGGTCATATACACACATAAATATCAACTACCAACAGGTCATATACACACATAAATATCAACTACCAACAGGTCATATACACACATAAATATCAACTACCAACAGGTCATATACACACATAAATATCAACTACCAACAGGTCATATACACACATAAATATCAACTACCAACAGGTCATATACACACATAAATATCAACTACCAACAGGTCAAATACACACATAAATATCAACTACCAACAGGTCATATACACACATAAATATCAACTACCAACAGGTCATATACACACATAAATATCAACTACCAACAGGTCATATACACACATAAATATCAACTACCAACAGGTCATATACACACATAAATATCAACTACCAACAGGTCATATACACACATAAATATCAACTACCAACAGGTCAAATACACACATAAATATCAACTACCAACAGGTCAAATACACACATAAATATCAACTACCAACAGGTCAAATACACACATAAATATCAACTACCAACAGGTCAAATACACACATAAATATCAACTACCAACAGGTCAAATACACACATAAATATCAACTACCAACAGGTCAAATACACACATAAATATCAACTACCAACAGGTCAAATACACACATAAATATCAACTACCAACAGGTCATATACACACATAAATATCAACTACCAACAGGTCAAATACACACATAAATATCAACTACCAACAGGTCAAATACACACATAAATATCAACTACCAACAGGTCATATACACACATAAATATCAACTACCAACAGGTCATATACACACATAAATATCAACTACCAACAGGTCATATACACACATAAATATCAACTACCAACAGGTCAAATACACACATAAATATCAACTACCAACAGGTCAAATACACACATAAATATCAACTACCAACAGGTCAAATACACACATAAATATCAACTACCAACAGGTCATATACACACATAAATATCAACTACCAACAGGTCAAATACACACATAAATATCAACTACCAACAGGTCATATACACACATAAATATCAACTACCAACAGGTCAAATACACACATAAATATCAACTACACAGGTCAAATACACACATAAATATCAACTACCAACAGGTCATATACACACATAAATATCAACTACCAACAGGTCATATACACACATAAATATCAACTACCAACAGGTCATATACACACATAAATATCAACTACCAACAGGTCATATACACACATAAATATCAACTACCAACAGGTCATATACACACATAAATATCAACTACCAACAGGTCAAATACACACATAAATATCAACTACCAACAGGTCAAATACACACATAAATATCAACTACCAACAGGTCAAATACACACATAAATATCAACTACCAACAGGTCAAATACACACATAAATATCAACTACCAACAGGTCAAATACACACATGAATATCAACTACCAACAGGTCAAATACACACATGAGTATCAACTATCAACAGGTCAAATACACACATGAATATCAACTACCAACAGGTCAAATACACACGAGTATCAACTACCAACAGGTCAAATACACACATGAGTATCAACTACCAACAGGTCAAATACACACATAAGTATCAACTACAAACAGGTCAAATACACACATTAATATCAACTACCAACAGGTCAAATACACACATGAATATCAACTACCAACAGGTAAAATACACACATGAGTATCAACTATCAACAGGTCAAATACACACATGAATATCAACTACCAACAGGTCAAATACACACATAAATATCAACTACCAACAGGTCAAATACACACGAGTATCAACTACCAACAGGTCAAATACACACATGAATATAAATGAAGCCATTTCAGAAGGCAGTGAAAAGATCCTACTAATGGAAGACTTGTCATCATCTCTGTCTCCGTCTGATACGTCTCTCCTCTTCCTCCCTCACTACTCGACAAATGCATCTTCAAAATACTGTTTACCAGCGAGCCAGAATAGCGGGGGGTGATTTGACTCGCAAATGCGTCCTCCGGGTGTACATGTCAATGCCTCTCCGTCTGATTGCTTTGGCATTCACATCTGAATAGAATCTGGAGAGCAAGGTCAGCAGTGAGTGAGAGAGAGACAGGGATTTCTTAGATTGGTCTCGGAGTTTCTTAAGATCTAGAGGAATTTTTGTGAGTGAACAAATGTAGATTTTTTTACCATTCACCAATGTCAACAGTAAGTTCCCATGACAAAGAGTTAAAAAACAACCCAGGCCGTCCGGTGGCGACGCTATCCACAACACTCTGATTCTGTTCAGCCCCCAGAATCCTCCAAACCAAACACATTGTCGAGGCGACAGCTGGATTTTCACTTTCCGCCATCAAAAGGTGCTTCGCTCAGATTGTCTTTGGTATCTGCGAGAGATGCGGGTCAAAAGACACAAGATTAGGGATGGACAGAGACACAGTGAGGGGAATGGAGGATCTGCCCTGGTCTCGGGAAGGGCACTGATAAAGCCAAGTAGCCTGTTAGCTTACTGTATTGTCTGATTCACACTATAGGACCAAACTTAGCCAAGCCAAGCTCTACTGGGATGGCTAAGAAAAACATTTGAACTAGCTCAGTAAGGTTGGGGTCAGTCCTATATGTTTAAATCCAGCATAAGGTTGCTTATGCTCCTAAAGGCCTGGAGGTGTGAAAACTAATATTAGGCCTACCTCTGGGTATCCATTAGGGCTATATGGTGAGTTTATACGTCTGAATACGGCACTCCATCATAACACCTTGGAGTGAACTGAAATGGCATTGATGCCGAGTGTGTCCTTTTATGGCCATGAAAGGGAAGTCTTTATTTTGTGAGTAGGGAGTGGGAGTGCAGAGTCTACAACAGCAGTAACCTACAGGAAGTCTCTTTACTCAAATGGCTTGTCCAGCTGTTCCACCTTGGTCTTATTGTTCCACTGTGTCTATCGCAGAAAGGAAGGACAGAGGCCATTTTGACTCAACAAGTAGGTCCAGAACAGCAGCAAGTACACTATGGGCCTCTGCACGCTCCATTAAACAAGAGGGGAAAGAATCAAGCCTTGACTGTTTCTGGCTCCAAGCCCTGCCGCCGTCAACAGGACTACTAGCCCTCGTCCCTCGTCTATGCTCAGACTAGGTCTTTTCAAGTGTCGGCCTGTAGCTATAAAGACATTTTCCCCTCAGAACGAAAACAGTGTAAGCACACCCAAAAAACCTGAAAATATCATGGTAGAACAGGAAAAAAAATGTTTTTTTAAGATGCTCTTGTAGTTCATTAGCAACGTTTCAACCACAAGGAACTTTATCAGCCTCAATCCTGCAAAGGTATTTTCTTATTCTCGGTAATTCCTGGCCATGAGGTCTCGGTAATTCCTGGCCATGGGCCCTAAGACTGACAGGACTACAAGGTACTCCTCCGTCGTCTATACTGAGGCTAGGTTGTTTAAAATGGCTACCTGTAGTCTACACTGAGAACGTAAACAACAAGGAACACTGTAGATCCAAGGACTAGGGCTTCAGAAGAGCACACATATGTAGGCCTACAGTTTTATGGTGGAGCTCTCACAGAGAGACTCTTGCTGCCAAGGGAATGCCTGACAGCTTGAAAGACGTTCTGGACACAACCATTTTCACTGTGAACTTTTTTAAAGCAAGGCCCCTGAACTCGTGTATTTTCTGCATTATGCAATGATATGGGCATGTTACGCTTTTACAACATACAGAAGTGCACTGGTTATCAAGGGGCAAAGTATTGACACGTTTATTTGAATTGAGAGACAAGCTTAAAGTTTTCTTTACAGACCATAGTTTTCACTTGTCTGACCGCTTGCATGATGACGAATTTCTCACACGACTGGCCTATCTGGGTGATGTTTTTCCTTGCCTGAATGATCTGAATCTAAGATTACAGGGACTCTCCACAACTATATTCGATGTGCGGGACAAAATTGAGGCTATGATTAAGAAGTTGGAGATCTTCTCGTCTGCATTAACAAGGAAAACACACTGGTTTTCCATCATTGTATGATTTGTTGCGGACAATGTCAAATGTGATGAAGCGAAGCACCTGAGTGAGTTGGGTGCACAATTACGCAGGTACTTTCCCGAAACGGATGACACAAAACTGGATTATAGTTATCTGAACAAGAGAGCTGTCACGGATCCCTCCGGGAACTGTGTCATTATGCACACCTGGTCCCCATTCCCACTGATTGTAATTGTTTAAAATGTGCCCCTTGTTTCCATTGGGCTGTCAATTATTGTTCCAATGTCCGTTGGTTGTGTGAGTACCTGTGCTGTGTTGTTTTTGCTTTCGTGCCACTTGTATTGCACAGATGATTCCGAGTCTTGTCTCGTGTGGGATCATTGTGCACTTGTGTTATTTATTCTCTCCTCGCTCTTTTGTTTGGGTATCTACTCTGTGTTTTGTATAATGTTAGTTTGGTCTTCGTCCCCGTGCCTGTACACGGCACGCTGTAATTTGGGAAATAAAAACCCCTATTGCGCATTCCTGCGCCTGTTTCCCGATCCATTTATGCCAATATGACAAGAGCCTCATTGAAATTGCAACAAGCGGTTCTGCGAAAATTGAATTTAAAATCATAAGCCACTGCTAGAGGTCTGGGCTGTGCTCAAAGTATCCTGCCTTGGCAAATCGGCTGTTAAGACACTGATGCCCGTTGCAACCACGTACCTATGTGAGAGTGGATTCTCGTCCCTCACTAGCATGAAAACTAAATACAGGCAGAGACTGTGTGTGGAAAATGTAAGACAGACTCTCTCCAATACAGCATTGTAGAGTTGTGTGCATCCTTTCAAGCACACCCTTCTCATTAACCTATGGAGAGTTATTCGCAATTTACAAATAATGTTTTATATGTAAGATGTTTAAATAAAGAGCAAAATTATTGATTATTATATTATTATTGCCCTGGTCCTATAAGAACTCTATCACTTCCCTCGAGCCGGGTTGTGAAAAAAAAACGCACTCATTCTTATTTTTATTTATTTGATTTATTTCACCTTTATTTAACCAGGTAGAATAATACAATTTTGCAGATTAACACTGGAGTGATAAATGATCAGATGGTCATGTACAGGTAGAGATATTGGTGTGCAAAAGAGCAGAAAAGTAAATAAATAAAAAACATAATAAAAACAGTATGGGAATGAGGTACATTTACATTACATTTAAGTCATTTAGCAGACACTCTTATCCAGAGCGACTTACAAATTGGTGCATTCACCTTATGACATCCAGTAGAACAGTCACTTTACAATAGTGCATCTAAATCTTAAAGGGGGGTGAGAAGGATTACTTATCCTATCCTAGGTATTCCTTAAAGAGGTGGGGTTTCAGGTGTCTCCGGAAGGTGGTGATTGACTCCGCTGTCCTGGCGTCGTGAGGGAGTTTGTTCCACCATTGGGGGGCCAGAGCAGCGAACAGTTTTGACTGGGCTGAGCGGGAACTGTACTTCCTCAGTGGTAGGGAGGCGAGCAGGCCATAGGTGGATGAACGCAGTGCCCTTGTTTGGGTGTAGGGCCTGATCAGAGCCTGGAGGTACTGAGGTGCCGTTCCCCTCACAGCTCCGTAGGCAAGCACCATGGTCTTGTAGCGGATGCGAGCTTCAAAGGTGAAAATGGGTGGGCTATTTACCAATAGACTATGTACAGCTGCAGCGATCGGTTAGCTGCTCGGATAGCTGATGTTTGAAGTTGGTGAGGGAGATAAAAGTCTCCAACTTCAGCGATTTTTGCAGTTCGTTCCAGTCACAGGCAGCAGAGTACTGGAACGAAAGGCGGCCAAATGAGGTGTTGGCTTTATGGATGATCAGTGATCAGTGAGATACACCTGCTGGAGCGCGTGCTACGGATGGGTGTTGCCATCGTGACCAGTGAACTGAGATAAGGCGGAGCTTTACCTAGCATGGCCTTGTAGATGACCTGGAGCCAGTGGGTCTGGCGACGAATATGTAGCGAGGGCCAGCCGACTAGAACATACAAGTCGCAGTGGTGGGTAGTTTAAGGTGCTTTAGTGACAAAACGGATGGCACTGTGATAAACTGCATCCAGTTTGCTGAGTAGAGTGTTGGAAGCCATTTTGTAGATGACATCGCCGAAGTCGAGGATCGGTAGGATAGTCAGTTTTACTAGGGTAAGCTTGGCAGCGTGAGTGAAGGAGGCTTTGTTGCGGAATAGAAAGCCGACTCTTGATTTGATTTTCGATTGGAGATGCTTGATATGGGTCTGGAAGGAGAGTTTGCAGTCTAGCCAGACACCTAGGTACTTATAGGTGTCCACATATTCAAGGTCGGAACCATCCAGTGTGGTGATGCTAGTCGGGCATGCGGGTGCAGGCAGCGATCGGTTGAAAAGCATGCATTTGGTTTTACTAGCATTTAAGAGCAGTTGGAGGCCACGGAAGGAGTGTTGTATGGCATTGAAGCTCGTTTGGAGGTTAGATAGCACAGTGTCCAATGACGGGCCGAAAGTATATAGAATGGTGTCGTCTGCGTAGAGGTGGATCAGGGAATCGCCCGCAGCAAGACCAACATCATTGATATATACAGAGAAAAGAGTCGGCCCGAGAATTGAACCCTGTGGCACCCCCATAGAGACTGCCAGAGGACCAGACAGCATGCCCTCCGATTTGACACACTGAACTCTGTCTGCAAAGTAATTGGTGAACCAGGCAAGGCAGTCATCCGAAAAACCGAGGCTACTGAGTCTGCCGATAAGAATCTGGTGATTGACAGAGTCGAAAGCCTTGGCAAGGTCGATGGAGACGGCTGCACAGTACTGTCTTTTATCGATGGCGGTTATGATATCGTTTAGTACCTTGAGTGTGGCTGAGGTGCACCCGTGACCGGCTCGGAAACCAGATTGCATAGCGGAGAAGGTACGGTGGGATTCGAGATGGTCAGTGACCTGTTTGTTGACTTGGCTTTCGAAGACCTTAGATAGGCAGGGCAGAATGGATATAGGTCTGTAACAGTTTGGGTCCAGGGTGTCTCCCCCTTTGAAGAGGGGGATGACTGCAGCAGCTTTCCAATCCTTGGGGATCTCAGACGATATGAAAGAGGTTGAACAGGCTGGTAATAGGGGTTGCGACAATGGCGTCGGATAGTTTCAGAAATAGAGGGTCCAGATTGTCAAGCCCAGCTGATTTATACGGGTCCAGGTTTTGCAGCTCTTTCAGAACATCTGTTATCTGGATTTGGGTAAAGGAGAACCTGGAGAGGCTTGGGCGAGGAGCTGTGGGGGGGCCGGAGCTGTTGGCCGAGGTAGGAGTAGCCAGGCGGAAGGCATGGCCAGCCGTTGAGAAATGCTTGTTGAAGTTTTCGATAATCATGGATTTGTCGGTGGTGACCGTGTTCCCTAGCCTCAGTGCAGTGGGCAGCTGGGAGGAGGTGCTCTTGTTCTCCATGGACTTCACAGTGTCCCAGAACTTGTTGGAGTTGGAGCTACAGGATGCAAACTTCTGCCTGAAGAAGCTGGCCTTAGCTTTCCTGACTGACTGCGTGTATTGGTTCCTGACTTCCCTGAACAGTTGCATATCGCGGGGACTGTTCGATGCTATTGCAGTCCGCCACAGGATGTTTTTGTGCTGGTCGAGGGCAGTCAGGTCTGGAGTGAACCAAGGGCTGTATCTGTTCTTAGTTCTGCATTTTTTGAACGGAGCATGCTTATCTAAAATGGTGAGGAAGTTACTCTTAAAGAATGACCAGGCATCCTCAACTGACAGGATGAGGTCAATGTCCTTCCAGGATACCCGGGCCAGGTCGATTAGAAAGGCCTGCTCACAGAAGTGTTTTAGGGAGCGTTTGACAGTGATGAGGGGTGGTCATTTGACTGCGGCACCGTAGCGGATACAGGCAATGAGGCAGTGGTCGTTGAGATCCTGGTTGAAGACAGCAGAGGTGTATTTGGAGGGCCAGTTGGTCAGGATGACGTCTATGAGGGTGCCCTTGCTTACAGAGTTAGGGTTGTACCTGGTGGGTTCCTTGATGATTTGTGTGAGATTGAGGGCATCTAGCTTAGATTGTAGGACTGCCGGGGTGTTAAGCATATCCCAGTTTAGGTCACCTAACAGAACAAACTCTGAAGCTAGATGGGGGGCAGTCAATTCACAAATGGTGTCCAGGGCACAGCTGGGAGCTGAGGGGGGTCGGTAGCAGGCGGCAACAGTGAGAGACTTATTTCTGGAGAGAGTAATTTTCAGAATTAGTAGTTCGAACTGTTTGGGTATGGACCTGGAAAGTATGACATTTCTTTGCAGGCTATCTCTGCAGTAGACTGCAACTCCTCCCCCTTTGGCAGTTCTATCTTGACGGAAGATGTTATAGTTGGGTATGGAAATCTCTGAATTTTTGGTGGCCTTCCTGAGCCAGGATTCAGACACGGCAAGGACATCAGGGTTAGCAGAGTGTGCTAAAGCAGTGAGTAAAACAAACTTAGGGAGGAGGCTTCTGATGTTGACATGCATGAAACCAAGGCTTTTTCGATCACAGAAGTCAACAAATGAGGGTGCCTGGGGACATGCAGGGCCTGGGTTTACCTCCACATCACCCGCGGAACAGAGAAGGAGTAGTATGAGGGTGTGGCTAAAGGCAATAAAAACTGGTCGCCTAGAGCGTTGGGGACAGAGAATAAGAGGAGCAGGTTTCTGGGCATGGTAGAATATATTCAGGGCATAATGCGCAGACAGGGTGGGGTGCGGGTACGGCGGAGGTAAGCCCAGGCACTGGGTGATGATGAGAGAGGTTTTATCTCTGGACATGCTGGTTGTAATGGGTGAGGTCACCACATATGTGGGAGGTGGGACAAAGGAGGTATCAGGGGTATGAGGAGTGGGACTAGGGGCTCCATTGTGAACTAAAACAATGATAACTAACCTGAGCAACAGTATACAAGGCATATTGACATTTGAGAGAGACATACAGCGAGGCATACAGTAATCACAGGTGTTGAGTAATGAGTAGGCCTATGTCCCAAAATAACAATACGGGGGCCCATAGTAAAATAATTAGATAGAGAGTAGTAGGGACAGCGTCATATCCGGGCCTGATCCAAAAGGGCTTTGCTGACCCAGTTCCAGTCAGAGTAGCGGATGATATTAGTAAAGCAATTAAGTAAGATGACAGCCATCAGGCAGGGCAAGCTGTCAGGCACTGGGCCAGATTGACACAGAGAGAAGCACCATTTCCCTACCCTGTAATGGCTATCAATTTCTACTGCCAAAACAAGAGCCCTCCTCTCAGACCCAGAAGTGGCAGCTAACCCAATTGGTAAAAATATATATTTTTAATGAAATGAAAAAGATGTGAAGAGGGAGAAATAGACATGGTGGGGCACTGTGGATGACATCTGCCTTGGTCTGGGGGTTCGGCCAGAAGAAACGGCGGGGTAGAAGGGTAGTGACCCTGTCGCATCACTCCAAGGGAGAATGTTTCTGATACTCTGAGCAGAGGATCAACACTGAGGAAGAGGACAGGGGAGAATGGCTCTATGGTAGAATTCATTTAATTTTGTTGTGTGAGAAGTATAAAAGATTCAAACATTCAAAACAACAATCCAGACAGAGAGAAATAACTAATTAGCTGAATCAAAATTAGACGGTGATGTCAAACTGCATTAAAACACAATTCAAATGTAAAAATCAACACATTAGCCAACACAATAATAGCATGCCACATACATAAACAGAATGGCAAATTATTAATTTATTGATAAAATCTGTTCTAATTAATCCCATCCTGCATTAACTCGTGTTTTGCAAATAAATGAAGACCAGCCAAATTCTACACTGAACAAAAATATAAACGCAACATACAATTTAAAAGACTTGACTGAGTTACAGTACATAAGGAAAGGTGACCCGTTTCAAGCTAGGCAAATGTTGCAGATCACTACTTCACAGTAGAGGCACTTGAACGTGTTTTTAAAAAAAGGTTACTTTTTCTTAACGTGTTTTTTGGCAGAATGCCTTCTGGAACATGTGAACTTTCATGTGCCTTAATAACAAACCTATATGCCATCAATACGAATGCAATTGTTAAATTAAGAGCCTAGTTTATTTAACCACGGAAAAAGTCAGGAACCTTCCTACTAGCCATGATTGGCTGAGAATGCATGGGCTGGACATGCCAAGAGACGAGTTCGGATTGGTATGTCGTGTAGCACGCTTCCGTCTATAACATGAGCTGCTCAGTATGTGTAGATAAGTCAGTGTGAACGGGAGTGACTTGACATAACAGGCCAACCAAGTTGTAGCTAGCTACAAACCAAACGGAAAATACACGCTGCCGTGAAGCGTTCATCCATGTATGCAGGTAAGAGTCTAGCTACATTCTAAGATATTATACGTTTTGAATTTTGTCAAAGTTGTTTTCATTGCAAGTTAAAGCGTATCGTTAACTAGCAAACGAATGTTAGCTTGCTGGCTCACTTTACATGTATGATCTGTGTAGTAATATTATTTGTATGTCAGAAAACCATTTGCAATGCTAGTTATAGCCAAATGTTAGCTAACTAGCTTTAGCTACCTACAGAGTCATACTCCAGCATTTCATGCATAGTAGCAAGCTATGACAATCCATTCGTACTGTGGCTCAGAGTTGTGATTATGGTTCGTTTGTTTAGACATGTAGCTAGTTACATAAACAAAGACTCCACTTTGCAAGATGAAGTTTACATGAACCATCAAGTTAGCCAAGTGTGTCTGGGGGTGATTATGGCCATCTATTGTATTTCATGAACATGTGTACATGTTTAGACACTAGTGACTCATCCACTTAGCTAGATGTGGCTGGGGGGGGGGGGGTTACAGCATTTATTTCACAGTCTTTTTTACTCATCAATTTAGACAAGTGTCTGGGTAAGCATCTAATATTTTTATCTGGACACTTTAAAGTCAGATTACGATATAGACCAAGGACTAGATAAAGTATCTTTACCAGGAGTTTTTCCTTATTGTAAAGAGATTGGTGAGGCTAAGGCTTAAGAGGGTGTGAATTATGCTGAATAGGTGTAGACAAAGAAGAGCTCTCCAGTAGGTGTACCAAAACATTCAGGGGCAATTTTCTTAAAAGTGGGGTTACATGTTTATCTAATATCAAAGCAGAATGACTTTCCCATTGTACCTCAACTGCAGTGTATGATATACCATTTTGAAGTTTTTTTTATTTTTTTTATTTTTTTTATTTCACCTTTATTTAACCAGGTAGGCTAGTTGAGAACAAGTTCTCATTTGCAACTGCGACCTGGTCAAGATAAAGCATAGCAGTGTGAACAGACAACACAGAGTTACACATGGAGTAAACAATTAGCAAGTCAATAACACAGTAGAAAAAATGGGCATTCTATATACAATGTGTGCAAAAGGCATGAGGAGGTAGGCGAATAATACAATTTTGCAGATTAACACTGGAGTGATAAATGATCAGATGGGCATGTACAGGTAGAGATATTGGTGTGCAAAAGAGCAGAAAAGTAAATAAATAAAAACAGTATAAAAACAGTATGGGAATGAGGTAGGTGAAAAAGGGTGAGCTATTTACCTATAGACTATGTACAGCTGCAGCGATCGGTTAGCTGCTCGGATAGCTGATGTTTGAAGTTGGTGAGGGAGATAAAAGTCTCCAACTTCAGCGATTTTTGCAATTCGTTCCAGTCACAGGCAGCAGAGTACTGGAACGAAAGGCGGCCAAATGAGGTGTTGGCTTTAGGGATGATCAGTGAGATACACCTGCTGGAGCGCGTGCTACGGATGGGTGTTGCCATCGTGACCAGTGAACTGAGATAAGGCGGAGCTTTACCTAGCATGGACTTGTAAATGACCTGGAGCCAGTGGGTCTGGCGACGAATATGTAGTGAGGGCCAGCCGACTAGAGCATACAAGTCGCAGTGGTGGGTGGTATAAGGTGCTTTAGTGACAAAACGGATGGCACTGTGATAGACTGCATCCAGTTTGCTGAGTAGAGTGTTGGAAGCCATTTTGTAGATGACATCGCCGAAGTCGAGGATCGGTAGGATAGTCAGTTTTACTAGGGTAAGCTTGGCAGCGTGAGTGAAGGAGGCTTTGTTGCGGAATAGAAAGCCGACTCTGGATTTGATTTTTGATTGGAGATGTTTGATGAGTCTGGAAGGAGAGTTTGCAGTCTAGCCAGACACCTAGGTACTTATAGATGTCCACATATTCAAGGTTGGAACCATCCAGGGTGGTGATGCTAGTCGGGCATGCGGGTGCAGGCAGCGATCGGTTGAAAAGCATGCATTTGGTTTTACTCGCGTTTAAGAGCAGTTGGAGGCCACGGAAGGAGTGCTGTATGGCATTGAAGCTCGTTTGAGGTTTGATAGCACAGTGTCCAATGACGGGCCGAAAGTATATAGAATGGTGTCGTCTGCGTAGAGGTGGATCAGGGAATCGCCCGCAGCAAGAGCAACATCATTGATATATACAGAGAAAAGAGTCGGCCCGAGAATTGAACCCTGTGGCACCCCCATAGAGACTGCCAGAGGACCGGACAGCATGCCCTCTGATTTGACACACTGAACTCTGTCTGCAAAGTAATTGGTGAACCAGGCAAGGCAGTCATCCGAAAAACCGAGGCTGTTGAGTCTGCCGATAAGAATTGCTGGGTCTTTACTTTTATCCAATGGCCATAACACCATTTCAAATTTTGCTAGATAAGACCGAATCGAGGCGATGGGTCACAAATCAGTCAATTGAAATAAATTCATTAGGCCCTAATCTACGGATTTCACATGACTGGGAATACAGATATGCATCTGTTGGTTATAGATACCTTTTAAAAAAGTAGGGGCGTGGATCAGAAAACCAGTCAGTCAGTATCTGGTGACCACCATTTGCCTCATGCAGCACGACATCTCCTTCGCATATAGTTGATCAGGCTATTGACTGTAATCTGTTCAAAGTTGGATGTGGAGGTCCTGGGCTGTTGTGATTACACGTGGTCTGAGGTTGTGAAACCGGTTGGACGTGCTGCCAAATTCTCTACAAATGACGTCGGAAGCGGCTTATAGTAGAGAAATAAACATTCTGGAAACAGCTCTGGTGGACATTCCTGCAGCAGTCAGAATGCCAATTGCATGCTCCCTCAACTAGAGACATAAATATGACATTGTGTTGTGACAAAACTGCACATTTTAGTGGCCTTGTATTGTAAAGATCACACTGGCAGGTGGTTGGATTATCTTGGTAAAGGAGAAATGTTCACTAACAGGGATGTAAACAAATATGCACCAAATTTGAGAAATAATTTTTGTGCATAATGGAAGATTACTGGGATCTTTTATTTCAGCTCATGAAACACTTTACGTGTTGCGTTCATTTTTGTTCGGTAGAATATACTTTTATTTGCTCGTTTATTTGTTTGAGTTTCTTTAAAGTCTGGTTTTCATATTCCTCATGGCATGGGGAGCGTGTGTGGGAGGATACAGGACTGGTCTGTCTGTTCTCTGTGTGATCCTTACCGTTTCCTTTCATCCTCCTGATGGTTGAAGGCTAGGCCAGGGTATCTGCCCATTTAAGTGTCCGTTTTCAGAACTGCTGTCCGTCTTCCCTGGAAAGCAGAGTGCCTGCCTGCCTGCCTACATCTGAGGGATAACATCAACTCTGTTTGGTTCTCTGGACTTGACAATCAATCACACACTGTTCTGGACATCGGACTTCTCGCTGGTTTAGAAATGGCTGATGGGATTGTTAGTAAACTACTTTACAACTGTTTTAATTTTCCAGTTTACTACTAGTTATTTGTAGTGGTTTTGCAAAAAATAGCAACTGAAGCTTTGCCTCCGACATAAAAACACAAGCGACACTTTCTTACAAAACAACATTCATTGGTCTATTAGTTTGGTGTTATGCCTATTAAAATCAGCCTGCTGGGAAAACCCCAAAACAGCTGCCCGTTTTCTCTCAAAAACAACTTTACAATTACATAAAATGTTATACTGCGGTAGGAATGCACTTCGCCAGGTTTCCTGAATTGGAGCAACCCCTTTTTCCCCTTATAACGTTGGCTTGACATGTGCAAGGCACATGTCCCGTCCATAAATCTGTGTGTGGATCGGTTTCCATTTCACTACATAGGCAGCACATGGACAGTCCGTGGATCTAGAAGAGTGATTACTGCCTCCGAGGTATTCCCTTTACTTCCCTAATGTATCAGTAGGACCAGATTCTCTTTTATAAAAACTAAAGCTATTTATGTTTGCTTTGATTGTGGACAACCCATGGATCTAGAAAAGTGTGATGAACTGCGTATCTAGTTAGTCGGAAGTTTACATACACCTTGGCCAAATACATTTAAACTCAGTTTCACAATTCCTGACGTTTAATCATCGTAAAAATTCTGTGTCTTAGGTCAGTTAGCATAACCACTTTATTTTAAGAATGCAAAATGTCAAAATAAATAGATTTATTTCAGCTTTTATTTCTTTCATCACATTCCCAGTGGGTCAGAAGTTTACACGCACTCAATTAGTATTTGGTAGCATTGCCTTGTGATGGCCACTCCAATACCTTGACTTTGTTGTCCTTAAGCCATTTTGCCACAACTTTGGAAGTATGCTTGGGGTCATTGTCCATTTGGAAGACCCATTTGCGACCAAGCTTTAACTTCTTGACTGATGTCTTGAGATGTTGTTTCAACATATCCACAATTTTCCTCCTCATGATGCCATCTATTTTTGTGAAGTGCACCAGTCCGTCCTGCAGCAAAGCTCCCCCACAACATGATGCTGCCACCCACATGCTTCACGGTTAGGATGGTGTTCTTCAGCTTGCAAGCCTCTCCCTTTTTCCTCCAAACATAACAATGGTCATTATGACCAAACAGTTCTATATACAGTGGGCAAAAAAGTATTTAGTCAGCCACCAATTGTGCAAGTTCTCCCACTTAAAAAGATGAGGCCTGTAATTTATCATAGGTACACTTCAATTATGACAGACAAAATGATTAGAAAAAAAATCCAGAAAATCACCTTGTAGGATTTTTTACGAATTTATTTAGCAAATCGTGGTAGAAAATAAGTAAAAGTCAATAACAAGTCTCTCAATACTTTGTCATTGCCAACAAAGGGTATATAACAGAGGTCAAACGTTTTCTGTAAGTCTTCACAAGGTTTTCACACCGTTGCTGGTATTTTGGCCCATTCCTCCATGCAGATTTCTTCTAGAGCAGTGATGTTTTGGGGCTGTTGCTGGGCAACACATACTTTCAACTCCCTCCAAAGATTTTCTATGGGGTTGAGATCTGGAGACTGGCGTGGCCACTCCTGGACCTTGAAATGCTTCTTACGAAGCCATTCCTTTGTTGCCCGGGCGGTGTGTTTGGGATCATTGTCATGCTGAAAGACCCAGCCACGTTTCCTCTTCAATGCCCTTGCTGATGGAAGGAGGTTGTCACTCAATCTCACGATACATGGCCCCATTCATTCTTTCCTTTACATGGATCAGTCATCCTGGTCCCTTTGCAGAAAAACAGCCCCAAAGCATGATGTTTCCACCCCAATGCTTCACAGTAGGTATGGTGTTCTTTGCATTCTTTGTCCTCAAAATAAGAGTTGAGTTTTTACCAAAACGTTATATTTCGGTTTCATCTGACCATATGACATTCTCCCAATCTTCTTCTGGATCATCCAAATGCTCTCCAGCAAACTTCAGACGGGCCTGGACATGTACTGGCTTAAGCAGGGTGACACATCTGGCACTGCAGGATTTGAGTCCCTGGCGGCATAGTGTGTTACTAATGGTAGGCTTTGTTTCTTTGGTCCCAGCTCTCTGCAGGTCATTCACTAGGTCCCCCTGTGTGGTTCTGGGATTTTTGCTCACTGTTCTTGTGATCATTTTGACCTCCCGGGGTGAGATCTTGCATGGAGCCCCAGATCGAGGGAGATTATCAGTGGTCTTGTATGTCTTCCATTTCCTAATAATTGCTCCCACAGTTGATTTCTTCAAACCAAGCTGCTTACATATTGCAGATTCAGTCTTCCCATTCTGGTGCAGGTCTACAATTGTTTCTGGTGTCCTTTGACAGCTCTTTGGTCTTGGCCATAGTGGATGTTGGAGTGTGACTGTTTGAGGTTGTGGACAGGTGTCTTTTATACTGATAACAAGTTCAAACAGGTGCCATTAATACAGGTAACAAGTGGAGGACAGAGGAGCCTCTTAAAGAAGAAGTTACAGGTTTGTGAGAGACAGAAATCTTGCTTGTTTGTAGGTGATCAAATACTTATTTTCCACCCTAATTTGCAAATAAATTCATAAAAATCCTACAATGTGATTTTCTGGATTTCTTTTCTTCTCATTTTGTCTGTCATAGTTGAAGTGTACCTATGATGAAAATTACAGGCCTCATATTTAAGTGGGAGAACTTGCACAATTGGTGGCTGACTAAATACATTTTTGCCCCACTGTACATGTCAAGCAAAGAGGCACTGAGTTTGAAGGTAGGCCTTGAAATATATCCACAGGTACACCTCCAATTGACATCAATTAGCCTATCAGAAGCTTCTAAAGCCATGACATAATTTTCTGGAATTTTCCAAGCCGTTTAAAGGCGGTCAACTTAGTGTATGTAAACTTCTCACCCACTGGAATTGTGATTGTGAAATAATCTGTCTAAACAATTGTTGGAAAAATTACTTGTGTCATGCACAAAGTAGTTGCCAAAACTATAGTTTGTTAACAAGAAATTTGTGGAGTGGTTGAAAATTTAGTTACATCCAACCTAATTGGATGTAAACTTTGACTTCAACTGAATATAAATCAAATGGTTTGAATTAATTCATTTTCTATCAAATCATTTCCTGGGAGGATAAGACCTAACCTCATTAGCCCTGTGGGCCTCTATTGTCATAAGCCCATGGAAATAAGCATTTTAACTACTGCAAGGTCATACTGTACAAACGCTAGAAAGCTACAGTACTGCCAGATATGTCAGTACATAAATGTCTGAAGTGGCACTGGTTGTTGAGGAAGCAGAACAGATTGTGCTGCACAGTTATTCTATTCACGCCTCCAGCAGACTACAGCCCTAAACAGCCAACCTCCCGGTCTCCACCTCCCTTACCCACACTGCTGAACAGCAGTGAAAAATACCATATAACATCAGACGTTCCTCTACATATGTAGGATAGAGATATGTGCTGAGTAATGAGTTGCACTCCACAGTGGGCCATTAAAACCTATGTCAAAATAAGGAGATATAAATAACACTGCGGTGCAATGGGCCGGCTGATATTCAGCAATTATTTCAGAGTCAATTTTCACTCAGTTGGCCAGTTGACCGTAAATGATAAAACAGAACATTTTAATAATTTTTCAGATAAGAAGTCCCTCTGTTAGGGGAATTATTTCAGTCGAGGACATTGGGTAGTTAGAGGAGATGTAATGAACATTTAGCAGCAGGACTGTTCAGAGCAGGGAAATCACTCCCTTACCAGTGTCAGCCCTGCATGGATTAAACACACAGTCCTAATAACACTGCCTAATTGAGATAGAAATAGGTTGGCCCATTCAATGTTGAGAATATACTTATATAAGCTATGTAATCTGAGGCTAGTAATTTAACTAAATGGAACAAAATAGAATTTGCTGTGAAAGTGGCAGACACTTGTGCTTTACTTCCATAGTGTTTCCAAGGGCTTTACTATTATACCAACAAATTCATGAATTCATTTCCGATATAAGATTAAATTCCTGTTTAGGTATCAATTTACTTCTACCAGCAGGGGCGATTTTAGCATGTAAATCTATACAACACATAACTGTGACAAACGGTGCCCACACAAGTCCCAACACCTTACCACTGCGACACCTGGCAACAGACAGAGCCTTGTCTGGCAGTGAAACAGTTCATTCAGCCTCATTTACTGACTTATAAAGAAACATAGCTGATATGGCTGACTTGCTTAAACAAATGTGTTTTTTACTGGCTTTTGAGATCTACAAACTATGGCATAAGGGGACGACGAGCGGATAAAAGGCAATCCGTTAATGAGCGAGCTAGGATGGATGTAGTCAATATAACGATTTGTTCAGCACTTTCTAAATGTACCTCGACAGAATTCGGAACATAGCCGTTCTTACAGTATTCTCCCTGTACACCAAGTCAGAACCGTAGGATAAATAAAGAGGCATAAGCAGACATGGAAAGCTCTTACAATATTCTGATTACATTTCTCTAAAACATGCTATACTGTAGGCTACATGTGCACCACCAAGTCAGAACAGTAGGTGAAATTAGAAGGGGAAAAGGGACCAAATTATTAGGGTGAGCCACATGGGCTACTAACAGCTTATGACACAACATACAATACCAGTCAGAAGTTTGGACACACTCATTCAAGGGTTTCTTTATTTTTACTATTTTAGACATTGTTGAATAATAGTGAAGACATATCAAAACTGGGAAATAACATATGGAATCATATGGGCGGCAGGTAACCTAGTTGTTAGAGCATTGGACTAGTAACCGAAAGGTTGCAAGATCAAATCCCCGAGCTGACAAAGTAAAAATATGTCGTTCTGCCCATGAACAAGGCAGTTAACCCACTGTTCCTAGGCCTTCATTGAAAATGAGAACTTGTTCTAAACCGACTTACCTAGTTAAAAAAGTGTGAAATCATCCCTAACCATCTCAATTGGGTTGAGGTCAGGTGATTTGTGGAGGCCAGGCCATCTGATGCTGCATGCCATCACTCTCCCCAAATAGCCATACACAGTCTGGAGGTGTGTATGAAAACAAATGATAGTGGGACTAAGTGCAAACCGGATAGTGTATCACTGCACAATGCTTTGGTAGCCATGCTGGTTAAGTGTGCCTTAAACTTGAAATAAATCACCAACAAGTCACACCTCCATGCTTCACTGTGGGAACCACACATGTGGAGATCATCCGGTCACCTACTCTGCGTCTCACAAAGACACTAGTTGGAACTAAAAATCTCAAATTGGGACTCATCAGACCAAAGGACAGATCTCCATTGCTTGTGTTTCATTGCCCAAGCAAGTCTATTCTTCTTATTGGTGCCCTTCAGCAAGGCCTGACTCATGCAGTCTTCTCTGAACAGTTGATGTTTTACTTGAAATCTGCAAAGCATTTATTTGGGCTGCAATTTGAGGCCAGTAACTAATGAACTTATCCTCTGTAGCAGAGGTAACTCTGGGTCTTCCTTTCCTGTGGCGGTCCTCATGAGTGTCAGTTTCACAGCGCTTAATGGTTTTTGCGACTGCACTTGAAGAAACTTTCAAAGTTCTTGTAATGATGCGTATTGACTGACCTTCATGACAGTAAAGTAATAGACTGTCGTTGCTCTTTGCTTAGAGCTTTTCTTGCCATAATATGGACTCTGTCTTTTAACCAAATAGCCCTCTTTGTATACCACCCCTACCTTGTCACAACACAACTGATTGGCTCAAACGCATTAAGGAAAGAAATTCAACAAATGTACTTTTAACAAGGTACACTTAATTGAAATACATTCCAGGTGACTACCTCATGAAGCTGGTTGATAGAATGCCAAGCGTGTGCAAAGCAGCCATCAGGGCAAAGGGTAGATACTTTGAAGAATCTCAAATGTAACAACTCTTTTGGTTACTACATGATTCTGTGTTATTTCATAGTTTCGATGTGCTCAATATTGTTCTACAATGTAGAAAACAGTAACAAAAGAAAAACCCTGGAATGAGTAGGTGTCCAAACTTTTGACTGGTACTGTATACTTAGTACTACAGTATACATATCTCCTTGGCATATTACATCATTTTTGCAGCAGCATACAACACCTTTTTGAACTCACCTTGTTGTGTTGTGTTCACTTGAAAAGGAAGGTGGCGCAGTGGTCCTTTGTGGGCAAATTTTGTCATCAAACTTTGCCAATAAAGACTGGTATTCTCTCGATTTATGGTGCGTTCAAGAATCATGATGATGTCAGTGATCTTCAGGTCGGTGCTCTAGGAAGAGGTCTGAGTTCCCGACTTCCAATTCTGAATTGGATAACCGTTAAAACATTTTCCCAGTCGGAGCTCCTAGTTGTCTTGAACTCACTGAAATTACATTTCCCACTTCTGACTTTCCAGTTGTTTTGAGAGCAGCAGATGTCATGCTGGATTGACACCATGGTCAATGCTGAATGTTTATCCTTTTAAGTTTGGAAAAGAGACCCTTAAACCCAGAAAGGGGACCACACACCCACTCCACTGAATAGCAGGCTAGTGATTACTTTGCAATGCTTGCAGTTAGCCATTGATTCATTCCAAACCACTCATTGTTGAATTTGCGACTTCCAACTTGTTGTAATGTTAATGGCCGATGAGCACTGATGTTTTATCTATAATTTCTCTTAATTATTTCTCTTCATATGACAAGGATTAAAAAGCGTATGCCAGTAGCTTGTCAACTTGATTCATGATGACTGCTAGCTTGCTAGCTAAGATTGAGATTATACATGTTGACATGATCAGTCCAATCAAGCTGCTGTAGATATAACGTGATTTGACAAAATTATCTGTGGCCAATGACCTTGAGCCTTCTTGGATGGGAACGTCTAATGTAACTACGGCAGCATCCAAGTGGCTTAAATTCTGAAGCTTCACCCTTAGATTTGGCGGTGACGTAGTGTCCCCATGAGTAACAGAACACTGAGCCAATCACGGCCCAACGAGAGAACATTACCAACCCCTACGCTCTGTATTTTCCGCCACAGAAAGCACAGAGCGAGGCTGAAGACACCTGCATTTTGGAGCTGCCTTAAGCAAAAAAAGAGACCAAGTATGTATGTGGCATTATTAAAAAATGTTTTTACATTGTTTGCAAACTGATGTTACATGTATTAATGCCAAAATATCACGCAAAACAGGCATCAAATGAAAAAAAAAGTGCTAGAAAAAAAGGGGGGGGGGGGGCACCACTGTCTACCAGATACCTTTAAATTTAAGTTGTTGCACATTGAAGACCATTCAAACAAACTACAAATGTTGGAAGACTACAAGGCTGTTCTAAAGAGGACTCAAGCAAACACTGGACGACAGGGTGGACAGATGGATGGCTTTTGGTTCCCGACAGGTAGAATGGCAGCTAGGGGTTCTCAGTGGTGTTGGTGTGTAATGCTACCAGCAGGGAAAGCTATTCCTCACAGGAGGATCTGAGCCAATAACACTGGGATGAGAGGTTGCTCTGTTGTGTTTACATTGCCAAAGTGACATTTCCCATGCCAATGAAGCCCTTTGATTTTAATTGAGAGAAAGAACAGGAAAATGACACCCTATATAATACAGTTCTTTTGACCACTCAATTCCCTACATTTTATTTAACAAGGCAAGTCAGTTAAGAACAAATTCTTATTTTCAATGATGGCCTAGGAACAGTGGGTTAACTGCCTTGTTCAGGGGCAGAACCGCAAGTTTCCGCAAATCCCAGAGCTGACAACTTCTCAGATACTAGTCCAAAGCTCTAACCACTAGGCTACCTGCCACCCTTATTTTGACCAGAGTCCATAGCTCTGGTCAAAAGTACACTATATAGGGAAAAGGGTGCCATTTCGGACACAAACTATGCATCAACGACACCATGGCTTTTCTGTACTGTATTTTTCTCTTTCCTAATTGTTCTTGATGTGAATTAGCAGCGACATCAAAATTACTTCTTGGGGTGGTTGGTGATTTAAGTGCTTACTTAAACTACTACAGTACTGATATACAGGGCTTTGGGCACTTGGAAAAGCGCTAAATAAATCAAGTCCATTATCATCGATAAGCAAGCAATCACACTAGGTACTGCTCTGTTACGCACACAGTATTTATTCCCTCACAGCCACTTCCTCTTGAGCCACCACCATTTTGGAGCCACAGAAGCAGAGATCTGGCAGCATATCTACCTGCCCACCACTGCAACTGGACATAGATTCCAGTGAGGAAATCAAACAGGGCACAACATAGAGAAAAAGGTTCCACTCAGCACTCCACAGCTAGATACTGTACATTCACACGTCCAGGTGTCAAATGGATTGAGTTTGCCATTTAAATGTTTCCCTGCTTTAGATCACAGCTATAATACACATTCAGTCATTGCAACCACCCACTGAAATGCACTTAACACAAAAACCCAGCAGGCAACAAAAGGTTATGCAACATATAGATGAATAACTATGGCTAGTGTTGTGGATTTAGTTAATTTCCCGTTAGATGGTGTTAATGGTAAAGCCTGGTTGGTACCTAACGGATGTTGAAGAGGCTGATGCTGAGGGTGATTATACTCTGTGTTTCAGCAGTTCCTTCACAGATATTAAGCTCAATGGCACGGGTGAGATGTCACGCTGTGACCCCTGCTGTGTGCCCTGTCCCCAGGGGTCTCCACTCCCCGCATGACCACCTGACGCCCCCCACTGGGCGCAATCTCTTAATCACTCGGCTGAGAGACAGTGCTTCAATGTTTAGGTCTCGGGAATCATCAGTTTGTGTGTGTTGCAGTCTGTGTACAGTGTGTGTGTGCGAGCTCAGGCTTCAAATTAGTGGAACGCTTTTATTTTGACAATGGATGTGTAGGCAGGGAGACAGTTTTACTGCTAATGACCCAGAGTTCTCACACACACACACACACACACACACGATGCCCATGTCTTTAGAATCATTATATTTTCTGCTTTGCAGACACCTTTACAACAGACAACCCTAAGGTTATTCTGTCATTACAGCTAAGAACCTCACTGAGCTGAATGAAACACCCTTCCTAAGTGTACAGGAGACATACATTTCCACCGTCGTTAGCGAGTGAGGGGAGCCTACCAGAGTACCCCTACCTAACCGGATTATACAGAAACCAGTACCCATAGCTAACCGGATTATGCAGAAACCAGTACATCTCTAGCTAACCCAGGAGGGTGATTCTATTAGGCCAATAACTGCCTAATAAAAAGGTGCATTGTCAACTCAGCAACAAACAAACAATTTCAAGACCATGTATTTCAAAGATAATTCGTAAATATCCAAATAACTTCACAGATCTTCAAAGAGTTTAAACACTGTTTCCCATGCTTGTTCAATGAACCATACATTTTTTTTATGAATATGCACCTGTGGAACGGTCATTAAGTCCCTGCTCATTTACGTGAACGTGCCTTATGCATGCTGCAAGGAGGCATGAGGACTGCAGATGTGTCCAGGGAAATAAATAACAATGTCTGTACTGTGAGATGCTTAAGACAGCGCTACAGGGAGACAGGACAGACAGCTGATCATCCTCGCAATGGCAGACCACGTGTAACACCTGCACAGGATCGGTACATCCAAACATCACACCTGCGGGGACAGGTACAGGATGGCACCAACAACTGCCCAAGTTGCACCAGGAACAGGTACAGGATGGCACCAACAACTGCCCAAGTTGCACCAGGAATGCACAATCCCTCCATCAGTGCTCAGACTGTCCGAAATAGGCTGAGAGAGGCTGGACTGAGGGCTTGTAGGCCTGTTTTAAGGCATGTCCTCACCAGACATCACCGGCAACAACGTCGCCTATGGGCACAAACCCACCGTCACTGGACCAGACAGGACTGGCAAAAAGTGCTCATCACTGACGAGTCGCAGTTTTGTCTCATCAGGGGTGATGGTCAGATTCACATTTATCATCCAAGGAATGAGCGTTACACCGAGGCCTGTACTCTGGAGCGGGATGGAGGGTCCGTCATGGTCTGGGGCGGTGTGTCACAGCATCGTCGGACTGAGCTTTTAGTCATTACAGGCAATCTCAATGCTGTGCATTACAGGGAAGACGTCCTTCTCCCTATGTGGTACCCGACGTGACAATGCCACCAGTCATACTGCTCGTTCTGTGCGTGATTTCCTGCAAGACAGGAATGTCAGTCTTCTGCCTTGGTCAGCGAATAGCCCAGATCTCAATCCCATTGAGCACGTCTGGGACCTGTTGGATCAGAGGGTGAGGGCTAGGGCCATTCCCCCCCAGAAATGTCTGGGAACTTGCAGGTGCCTTGGTGGAAGAGTGCGGTAACATCTCACAGCAAGAACTAGCACATCTGGTGCAGCCCATGAGGAGATGCACTGCAGTACTTAATGCAGCTGGTGCCCACACCAGACACTCACTTACTTTTGACCACCGACACATTCAATTTCAGTTCGTCACATGTCTGTGGAAGTTGTTCAGTTTGTCACAAGTTGTTGAATCTTATGTTCATACAAATATTTACACATGTTAAGTTTGCTGAAAATAAAAACGCAGTTAAACAGTGAGGACGTTTCCTTTTTTGCTGAGTTTACAACTGAAACATTACCGTTAGCAAGCGTCAGAGAATGTGGTGATGAGGCTTGTGGAACCTTACATTGGCAAGGGGAGAAATGTCATGAACAATTTCTGTACTTCACTGGCGAACAAGTTGCTTGCAAAGAAACAAGCCTTGTTTGCACCATGAGCAAAGTGAGACGGAAGTTCTCTGCCTCAATAAGGGACCTGCACAGCCGTTGTACTCCACAATGGTGCTGAAGAATGACAAGACAACTCTCACACTTTACCAAAGCAAGGCAAGAAAGAACGTTTCTGTCATGAGAATCATGCATCCGACAGTTGCCATCGATGGGGACGCAAAGAGAGAACCGGAGACCGTTACACATTACAACCAAACAAAGGTAGGCCTATGTCAATGTGAAAGTGACAAAGATTTGTGTCGACTGTTAGGACAAGGATAACAGATCATTGAAATACAATTTATATCAATTAAATTATTGCTTTGTGCTGATTTTCACTTTATCAAGCACACTTGCCATTAATGATGTTCAGGCTGTATTCTGATGTTTTCATAATTTGTCTGCGTCTTGGTTGTAGTATTGTTTTTATTTTATCTGTTCGTCACATGTCTGTGGAAGTTGTTCAGTTTGTCTCAAGTTGTTGAATCTTGTGTAAATATTTGCATGAACATATGTTAAGTTTGCTGAAAATAAAACTCAGTTAACAGTGAGGACGTTTCTTTTTTTGCTGAGTTTACAACTGAAACATTACCGTCTTAGTGTGGTTTGGTTTAACATGGCCACACACACACACCTTATTTTACTTTCCATCTCAAAAGACAAGCATTTCATTTTGTTCATATTTGACACATCTACTTCTATTTATCTCAGACAAATTAAATACTGGAGATGTTTACTTTACGATCATAGGAACGTCGCAAAGTGGTGAACCATAACGTACTACCTTGTCACAGACCTCTCTCCCCTCCCTCAGATATGAAAAGCCAGCTGACATTTACTCCTGAGGTGCTGACCTGTTGCACCCTTTTTAACTTAAGGTATAGGGGGCAGCATTTTCACTTTTGGATAAATAGCGTGCCCAATTTCAACTTCCAGCTACTCATGCCAAGAATATAAGATATGCATATTATTAGTAGATTTGGATAGAAAAACACTGAAGTTTCTAAAACTGTTTGAATAATGTCTGAGTATAACAGAACGTATGTAGCAGGCAAAACCCAGAACGTATGTAGCAGGCAAAACCCAGAGGACTAACCATTCAATGTTTTTTTAATTTTTTTAAGTCTGTTCAGTGAGTTGTCATTGGGAAAGAATATTTCTTAGGAACTTGTTTTAAGTTCCTACCGCTTCCACTGGATGTCAGTCTTTGGAATTTGGTTGGTTATTCATTTGTGCAATTAAGAAGTATGGCCATCTAGGAACTGCGTAACAATGTTGAGTTGCAGGCAACTTTTGAAATATTTTGTTGTGACGTTGCGCAATTTGGAAGCAGTTTTTCTGGATCAAACGCGCCAAATAAATGGACATTTTGGATATATATGGACGGAATTAATCGAACAAAAGGACCAATTATGATGTTTATGGGACATATTGGAGTGCCAACAAAAGAAGCTCGTCAAAGGTAAGGCATGTTTTATATTTTATTTCAGCGTTTTGTGTAGCGCCTGCAGGGTTGAAATATGCTACCCTCTTTGTTTACTGTTGTGTTATCAGATAATAGCATATGCTTTCACCGAAAAGCCTTTTTTTGAAATCTGACATGTTGGCTGGATTCAATGATTGTAGCTTTAATTTAGTATATCTTACATGTGTGATTTTAATGAAAGTTTGATTTTTATATCATTTTATTTGAATTTGCCGCGCTGCATTTCCCCTGGCTTTTGGCCAAGTGGGACGCAAGCGTCCCCTATACCATAAGAAGTTAACCACTGATCATCATCATCTACAGTATGAACATCTTGAAGAACTATCCTGCCTTAATGGTCATGTACTCTTATAATCTCCACCCGGCACAGCCAGAAGACGACTGGCCACCCCTCAGATCCTGGTTCCTGCCTTTCTAGGGAGTTTCCTAACCACCGTGTTTCTGCGTCTGCATTGCTCACTCTTTGGGGTTTTAGGCTGGATTTCTATAAAAGCACTTTGTGACATCTGCTGATTGAAAGTTTAAACATTTTACTGTTTTGTTTCGGTTTGCTTTATTTGTACATGACAATGTTATATTTGGAAGGGCTCCAGCTTCAATCTCCGCAGTCTTTTATACCCATTGACCCGAAACCAGGCAACCAGTTCTGCACCTGAGAGGTCCAGCCCCCCAGTGAGAAGGCTCTGGGGTGTGGAGGTGGATCGCAGCACACAGCAGAGTGAATATCACACACACACGTCCCCTACATATCCCTAGGGGGGCAGCCTGGTGACCTCGCTCTGGGATCAAAGGTGTGTGTCATTTTAATCAGGCAGCCCAGTGGGCGACCCCATTAATTCAATTCCATTTCATCAGCGGTGTGTTGGGTCACCAGAGGGGACAACACATTCCTGGGGTTCTCTGGACCAGCAGTAATCCCCTCTTAATGATTCGAGACCAGACACTAAACCCATCATTTCTTAGTGCCTGGCTGCAGTTGTTTTGCAAGGTCTTTGTAGGGATGAGTTGAAAGACATTTGTTAAGTAATTTAAGCAATCTGACCCACCACCAATTAAACCAATGGCATACAGTAGGTGTACATATACAAGCACATGCGGTATTACATGATCAAGTGGTGTAATTTAACACTAGAACCGCTGGGCCTCGAGGGACCCCCTTTTCAAGCTAATGGAGCAATCATTCGGACTTCAACATTCTAACAGTGTAATTAATACATGCTATCGCAAAAATAATTTATGAATGTCTTGGGTAACAATAAGATTAATTTTATTTCAAATAAGAATAGTAAACACAAACCACTAAAAACACATTCAAGTGGTCAATCAATTTTATTAGTAGAGTGCCTTTGTTACAACTATGAAACAGAAAGCATAGGTGTTGGAACACGGAAACAGCTTCTTTTTACAACAAAATTAAAAATGAAATAAAAACAATACTACAACCAAGACTCAGACAAATTATGAAAACATCAGAATACAGCCTGAACATCATTAATGGCAAGTGTGCTTGATAAAGTGAAAATCTGCACAAAGCAATAATTTAATTAATATAAATTGTATTTCAATGATCTGTTATCCTTGTCCTAACAGTCAACACAAATCTTTGTCACTTTCACATTGACATAGGCCTACCTTTGTTTGGTTGTAATGTGTAACGGTCTCCGGTTCTCTTTGCGTCCCCATCGATGGCAACTGTCGGATGCATGATTCTCATGACAGAAACGTTCTTTCTTGCCTTGCTTTGGTAAAGTGTGAGAGTTGTCTTGTCATTCTTCAGCACCATTGTGGAGTACAACGGCTGTGCAGGTCCCTTATTGAGGCAGAGAACTTCCGTCTCACTTTGCTCATGGTGCAAACAAGGCTTGTTTCTTTGCAAGCAACTTGTTCGCCAGTGAAGTACAGAAATTGTTCATGACATTTCTCCCCTTGCCAATGTAAGGTTCCACAAGCCTCATCACCACATTCTGACGCTTGCTAACCTGCTGCGGATCTTTTCCCAGATATGGAAAGCCTTTCAGCATGTACAATTATGCACACTCTCACTGTGTAGCCTGCTACATGTAGGTCAACAGACTGATAAGACTGCTTGGATTCGGTGGACTGATATCGGGTACACACCATTAAGATTTTAATTAGAATGGTTAAATTTCACAATTGGTGATTACATAATTATGCATCGTTCCCCTCGCTCATGAAATCATACTTTACTTAATGTATTTCATCTGTTGTCATACAGGATGGGTGAAATTAGTTTCAGTATAGTTTAGGTTCAGATTCAAAGTAATTATCGGGGTGATTACCAAATGAACACTTTCAGCTGTCGGAGGAGTAGAGCAGGCCCTAAAGTCAGGGAAAGGTGGGGCAACCCGGGAAACCATAAAAAAAAAAGTAAAACATGCCCTCCTAAAACTGGTTAGAACTCCAGTTCTGTTTGTGATAAAGATTCTAACGACAGTGTGTTGTATAGACTTATTCATGAAAAGTCAAGGACGGAGGGGGGTATGACTTAAATGGCAGCGTAAGACTTTTTATTTTTATTAATGAGCAGTCAAAATACTGTAACTGCTTCAGCGGTTCTAGTGTTAAGTCTAATGACCAAACTCACAGCTAATACTTAGAGCAAAACTCATTGTGCTCCTTCTTGCTGTTCCAATACAGAAGATACAGCACTGGGTATTTGTCTGTCATTTTCAATCTGACCCTGAACAATTACTTTAACCATTCAAAACTCAACTTCAATAGCTCACAAATGGCTCAAATAGAATTTTAAAAAGGATACATTTAACAATCCTCAGACACCAAAATAGAGCTATACTATGCAATTACCACCAGTCAGACATTTGACAAATCAGATATTTCCATGTTTGTTTGAAAACGGTACACTTGACTGCATCAGATTACCTAGCCTCTTTTCGAATCCAAGAGGGAAACACTTACTCTGGTCTCTACCATGTAGGCTCAGCATTCCCCAACAGTCAGAATGTTGAACAAACTTAATTTTAACTGCCGATTTTGTCCCTACAGAGGTAATTGGGACAAAATATCCACAGGGAAGTGTTATCAGCCACACCTTCAGTATACTGATCTGTATATTAGTGTTTCGCAAGCGACAAACACTTGCACAATATGGCCGAGCATAATACAACGTTGTCCCACGCAATCGGCAGGCGAATTTCCCAATCACTTCCAGTCGATTGCGAGGAAATGTGCGTCGGTCGACCACTTTTCGTTACATTCGGCTATTGTTTACATATTGTGCATCACGTGTCAGGAGAATAAATACATGCGGCAGAACCTACCGGCTCTGCAAAAAGTCAGGTAAACAACATTTTCCTGTGGATAGCTCATTTTCACCTAGCACCGTCAAAAGGACCAACCGCTTGGACAACTGGTAAAGTATGAATAAATATTTAACATTCTGGCTTGTAGAAACCATTACATATTTTTTAGACAGACTTCTTTCGGACTGAATATCCATGGGGTAACCATGGTAACGGTCCAATGTTTAGGCAGATTTCCTAGTTATTTGGTATACAGCCTTTGTGGGTTGTTTTTCTCCTGACATCATTAATTGTTTATTGGTGCATTTGATATCTTACCATACCTTAGGTCTCTGGTGGATGGCGATTCTCATCACAGACAAATTCGATCTTTTGAGTATTCCCGTCTACACCTGCGAAAACAAAGTATTGGTGAGAAAAGGGAAATACACTCACTGACAATTAGCATCAGTCTCATGCCCCCATCATCCATCTATCCAAAATAGGTTTATTTCAAAATCAGACAGTTCACTCACAAATCAAATAACATTTTATTGGTCACATTCGCATGGTTAGCAGATGTTAAATGAGAGTGTAGCGAAATGCTTGTGCTTCTAGTTCTGACAGTGCAGTAATATATAACAATTTCACAACAACTACCTCACACACACACACACACACACACACACACGTGTAAAGGGATGAATAAGAATATGTACATATAAATATATGGATGAGCAATGGCAGTGCGGCATAGGCAAGATGGAGTAGACGGTATAGAGTACAGTATATACATATGAGATGAGTAATGTAGGGTATGTAATCATTATATAAAGTGGTATTGTTTTATAGTGACTAGTGATACATTTATTACATCCAATTATTCAAGTGGCTAGAGTTTGAGTCAGTATGTTGGCCTTGAGATTGAAAAACAGCTTCTGTCTCTCGATCCCAGCTTTGATGCACCTGTACTGACCTCGCCTTCTGGATGGTAGCAGGGTGAACAGACGGTGGCTCGGGTGGTTGTTGTCCTTGATGATCTTTTTGGCCTTCCTGTGACATCGGGTATTTTAGGTGCCCTGGAGGGCAGGGAGTTTGCCCCCGGTGATGCGTTGTGCAGACCTCACTACCCTCTGGAGAGCCTTATGGTTGTGGGCGGAGCAGTTGCCGTACCAGGTGGTGATACAGCCCAACAGGATGCCCGATTGTGCATCTGTAAAAGTTTGAGAGTATTCAGTGGAAAGCCACATTTCTTCAGGCTCATGACCTTGACGAGGCGGTTGTTGCGCCGTCTTCACCACGCTGTCTGTGTGGTTGGACTATTTCAGTTTGTCTGTGACGTGTACGACGAGGAACTTGAAGCTTTCCACCTTCACTACTGTCCCATCGATGTGGATAGGGGGGGGGTGCTCCCTCTGCAGTTTCTTGAAGTCCATGATCAACTCCTTTTTTTTAATGTTGAGTGTGAGGTTATTTTCCTGGCACCACACTCCGAGGGCCCTCACCTCCTCCCTGTAGGCCACCTTGTCATTGTTGGTGGTAATCAAGCCTACCACTGTAGTGTTGTCTGCAAACGTGAAGATTTAGTTGGCGACGTGCATGGCCACACAGTCATGGCTGAACAGGGAGTACAGGAGTAGGCTGAAAACGCACCCTTGTGGGGCCCCTGTGTTGAGGATAAGCGGGGTGGAGATGTTATTTCCTACCCTCACCACCTGGGGGCGGCCCGTCAAAGTCCAGGACCCAGTTGCACAGGGCGGGGTTGAGACCCAGGGTCTCGAGCTTAATGGCGAGTTTGAAGGGTACTATGGTGTTAAATGCTGAGCTGTAGTTAATGAACAGCATTATTACATTAGGTATTCCTCTTGTCCAGATGGGTTAGGGCAGTGTGATTGCGTCATCTGTGGACATATTGGGGCGGTAGGCAAATTGGAGTGGGTCTAGGGTATCAAACGAGGGATGCTGTCTGGGCCAGCAGCCTTGCGAGGGTTAACACATTTTAAATGGTTTTACTCATGTTGGCCACGGTGAAGGAGAGCCCACAGGTTTTGGTTGCGGGCCGTGTCAGTGGCACTGTATTGTCCTCAAAGCGAGCAAAGTTGGTTCTTTTTGTAATCCGTGTTCGACTGCAACATGTTTGAGCCGTTGAATTGCGACTCTACTTTGTCTCTACTTAGCTTGTTTGATTGCCTTGGAGGGAATAGCTACACCGTTTGTATTCAGTCATGTTTCCGGTCACCTCGCCATGATTAAAAGCAGTGGTTCACACTTTCAGTTTTACCCGATTGCTGCCATCAATCCACGGTTTCTGGTTAGGGAAGGTTTTACAACATCACCGATGCACTTGCTAATAAACTCACTCACAGAGTCAGCGTATACATCAATGCTGTTGTCTGAAGCTATCCGGAACATATTCCAGTCCACATGATCAAAGCAATATTGAAGCGTGGAATCCGATTGGTCGGCCCAGCGTTGAACGGACCTGAGCACGGGCGTTTCCTGTTTTAGTTTCTGTCTATAAGGCTGGGAGCAACAGAATGGAGTCGTGGTCAGATATTCCGAAAGCTGGGCGGGGAAGGGCTTTGTATGCATCGCGGAAGTTAGAGTAGCAATGATCCAGAATGCTGCCAGCTAGAGTCGCGCATTCCATATGCTGATAAAATTTAGGGAGCCTTGTTTCAGATTAGCTTTGTTAAAATCCCCAGCTACAATAAATGCAGCCTCAGGATATATGGTTTCCAGATTACCTAGAGTCCAGTGAAGTTCTTTCAGAGCCGTTGAGGTATCTGCTTGGGGGGTTATTATAACCGGAGAGAATTATCTTGGTAGATAATGCGGTCGGCAAACCCATTGGATCTTGTAGTAAATTCAATCAAAAACACATTCTAATCTTTATTGTGCAGTGCAGACAAATTAAAACCTGTGTGAGATAGCTGTAGTGTACTAAACCTGACAGAAACTGACCGAGCATGTGCTCGCGGAGGCGTGTATGTGTGTACGGTTGTGTACGTAAGTGTACACACATTTAGAGGTCAATGTTAGACCAGACAGATAAGGTCAGTGTGGAAGCATGGCTGATATTGAATGATTTTAAGGAGTACCAGGAACAACTGATACAGGTTAGTGGTGTTACTCACCGGTACACCATCCAACTCCAACAATGAATATTACATTTACACCCAAAACAGTCTGTTGCATTTAGAACTGAAGGACCTGATGTTTTAGCATTTATCACAAATCACATGCAAGTCATGGTACCTACAAGCAAGCTCCAAAAGTAGAGAAAGTGACAAATGTTTTGTTTTGGCTCTGTACTTGAAATGATAGAATGACTGAGGTTAAAGTACAGACTGTCAGGTTTAATTTGAGGGTATTTTCCTCCATATCGGATGAACCGTTTAGAAATGACATCCTTTTTGTAGTCCCCGATTTTAGGGGACCAAAAGTATTGGGACAAATTCACCTGTGTGTATTAAAGTAGTCAAGTTTAGAATGTGGTCCCATATTCCCATAGCACGCAATGATTCCATCAAGCTTGTGACTCTACAAACTTGTTGAATGCATTTTCTGTTTGTTTTGGTTGTGTTCAAAATAATCCACAGAGAAATCCAGCATTCTGTAACTTCAAAATGTGGAACGAACATAAAGGTTCTGTTTGGTAAACAACGGTGGCAGAGTTTGACAGCCAACAAAGTGTGATCTATGATCTTATGATGGCCGAGCCACTGGGTTGCGCTCTATGGCTATATAAGTATTACATACACTATATTTTTTTATCGTTACAAATCGGGATATATCGGGATATAATTTTACGATATATTGCAATATTTTTTTTATTTTTTTTAAATGTTACCCACTTTTTCTCCCCAATTTCATAGTATCCAATATCATCGCTACAACGGGCTCGGGAGAGACGAAGGTTGAAAGTCACGCGTCCTCCGATACACAACCCGACCAAGCCGGGTTGCTTCACTGCGGCATCCAACCCGTAAGCCAGCAATGTGTTGGAGGAAACACCATGCACCTATCGACCTTGGATAGCGTGCACTGTGCCCGGCCCGCCACAGGAGTCACTGGTGCGTGATGAGACAAGGATATCCCTACCGGCCCACGGACCTCCCAGTCGCAGTTAATAGCTGCGACAGAGCATGGGCGCGAACCCAGAGTCTCTGGTGGCACAGCTCTGTGATGCAGTGCCCTAGACCACTGCGCCACCTGGGAGGCCTGCAATATTATTTTTGTGCTAGTTGGCTATACCTGCACCAAAATTCCAGTATTTTTCCTTCATAGCTTGTTCCCCTTTTAAAAATAGGGAGCAAATTTATTTTCAGCACTTTTATTTCCATGACTGATCAAAAAAAAAAAAAAAACTGGCTCGGCCCCTCTGCAGCAGACATATGGTGAGCAATATGTTTGATTCGCAATAAAAATCCGTATCGAATATTAGAATCATGAGGTCCCTGGCAACTCCCAGCCCTAATACACTCAAACCCAAAAAGTTAAATATAATAGCATAACAGAAAGAAAAACTATTTGTAATACTTTAACCTAAAGCACAGTTAGTTCTTATTAATATTTGCCTTCAATAATGCTAACTGATGGTAAGTAAACATTGAAAGTAATTTCAAATCTTGCACATTTCTACTTGAGGAAATATTTTAAAAAGTGGCTATATAGATTTGAATATATTGCTTCTGGTATTTCAGAATTATTTTGTTGGCCTTTTTCTCCCCAATTTCGTGGTATCCAATTGGTAGTGACAGTCTTGTCTCATCGCTGCGACTCCTGTACGGACTCGGGAGAGGCGAAGGTCGAGAGCCATGAGTCACCCGAAACACAACCCAAGCCAGGCCTCACTGCTTCTAGACACAATGCCCACATAACCCGGAAGCCAGCCGCACCAATGTGTCGGAGGAAATGCCGTACACCAGGCGACCGCGTCAGCATGCACTGAGCCAAGCCCACCACAGGAGCCTCTAGTACGCGATGGGACAAGGACATCCCTGCTGACCAAACCCTCCCCTAACCTGCACGATGCTGGGCCAATTGTGCGCCGCCCCATGGGTCTCCCGGTCGCGGCTAGCTGCGACAGAGCCTGGACTCGAGCCTTAGACCACTGCGCCACTCGGGAGGCCCATTTTGAAAATGATTATTTCAGTGAGATATTGATGTTAAATGAGGTTATTAAATGTTTATTAAATTAAGCTTATCGTGCCTAATCACTTGAAATATTATAGAATATATTCCAGTTATACTATTCCTCATCTTGCTAATAATATTACTATATTTATCATATCAGTTATTAAACATAAGTGCCCATATATACACTAAACAAAAATATAACTCAGCAAAAAGAAGAAGTGTCCTCACTGTAAACTGCATTTATTTTCAGCAAACTTAACATGTGTAAATATTTGTATGAAGATTCAACAACATACAGAAACTGAACAAGTTCCACAGACATGTGACTAACAGAAATTGAATGTGTCCCTGAACAAAGGGGGGTGGTCAAAATCAAGTGACAGTCAATGCAGCTGGTGGCCACACCAGATAGTAAGTACTGCAGTGCATCTCCCCCTCATGGACTGCACCAGATTTTCTAGTTCTTGCTGTGAGATGTTACCCCACTCTTCCACCAAGGCACCTGCAAGTTCCCGGACATTTCTAGGGGGGAATGGCCCTAGCCCTCACGTCTAACAGGTCCCTCAATGGGATTGAGATCCAGGCTCTTCGCTGGCCATGGCAGAACACGGACATTCCTGTCTTGCAGGAAATCGTGCACAGAACGAGCAGTATGGCTGGTGGCATTGTCATTCTGGAGGGTCATGTCAGGATGAGCCTGCAGGAAGGGTACCACATTAGAGAGGAGGATGTCTTCCTTGTAATGCACAGTGTTGAGATTGCCTGCAATGACAACAGGCTCAGTCCGATGATGCTGTGACGCACCGCCCCAGACCATGACAGACCTTCCACCTCCATCCCGCTCCAGAGAACAGGCCTCGGTGTAACGCTCATTCCTTCGATCATAAACGTGAATCCGACCATCACCCTTGGTGAGACAAAACCGCGACTCAGCACTTTTTGCTGTCCTGTCTGGTCCAGCGACAGTGGGTTTGTGCCCATAGGCGACGCTGTTGCCGGTGATGTCTGGTGAGGACCTGCCTTTACAACAGGCCTACAAGCCCTCAGTCCAGCCTCTCTCAGCCTATTGCAGACAGTCTGAGCACTGATGGAGGGATTGTGCGTTCCGGGTGCAACTTGGGCAGTTGTTGGTGCCATCCTGTACCTGTCCCCGCAGGTGTGATGTTCGGATGTACCGATCCTGTGCAGGTGTTGTTACACGTGGTCTGCCACTGCGAGGGCGATCAGCTGTCCGTCCGTCTCCCTGTAGCGTGGTCTGAGGTGTCTCACAGTACAGAGACCGCAATGTATTGCCCTGGCCACATCTGCAGTCCCTCATGCCTCCTTGCAGCATGCCTAAGGCACGTTCACACAGATGAGCAGGGACCATGGGCATCTTTCTTTTGGTGTTTTTCCAGAGTCAGTAGAAAGGCCTCTTTAGTGTCCTAAGTGTTCATAACTGTGACCTTAATTGCCTACTGTCTGGAAGCTGTTAGTGTCTTAACGGCCGCTCCACAGGTGCATGTTCATTAATTGTTTATGGTTCATTGAACAAGTATGGGAAACAGTGTTTCACGTTACAATGAAGATCTGTGATGTTATTTGGATATTTACAAATTATCTTTGAAAGACAGGGTCCTGGAAAAGGGACATTTCTTTTTTTGCTGAGATTATATACACAATATAAGTATGACTGGGAATAAAGATATGTATCAGTTGGTCACAGATACCTCAAGATTTTGTATTAATCACAATGGGCATCAGGATCTCATCATGGTATCTCTGTACATTAAAATTGCCATCGATAAAAATGCAGTTGTGTTCGTTGTCCATAGCTTATGCCTGCCCATACCATAACCCCACCACCTCCATGGGGCAATGTGATCACAACGTTGACATCAGCAAACCAAACATGTGGTCTGCGGTTGAGGCCAGTTGGATGTACTGCAAAATGATCTAAAACAACGTTGGAAGTGGCTTATGGTAGAGAAACAGATTGTGGCAGCAGCTCTGGTGGACATTCCTGCAGTCAGTTTGCCAATTGCACACATTGTGTTGTGTGACAAACTGCACATTTTTAGGTGGATGGATTATCTTGGCAAAGGAAAATACTCACTTAAAGGGATTTAAACAAATTTGTGCACAACATTTTAGAGAAATAAGCATTGTTTATGGAACATCTTTTACTTCAACTCATGAAACATGGGATTAACACTTTACAAGCTGGGTTTACATTTTTGTTCAGTGTATTATCTTTGCACATCTTACAGTATAACCATATGCTGAATGCTGCAATGCTTTAAAAAAAACTAAACAAAAGCAGAAAAACTATAGTAAAATTGGTATTTACAGCCACTTTTTTGCCTCCACATGCATTATTCTATTAAAAAAAGGCACCCAAAAAAAGCCCATAGGAAAGATGTTCACTTTGCCATGAAATTAGGGATGTTTTTCCATTACTCCTCACAAGATCATTAACTACCTCATTGACTTCTTATAGACTTCCATAGAGCCTCCTTTTGCTCCGAGTAGACATGAGCAGTTCCTTAATGGATAAGTAACCTCATCCCCAGGCTTGAATTGCTGGCCCATAGAGCCTGGTACCACTATAGTGGGACTTGATAGGGGTGTGGTTAAAATCGAGGTGGGAGAGTGAGTGAGTGAGCATGTCACAGCTGTATAGATGGGACTTCAAGAAAATGGCAAATCAAAATATATGTGTTCTATCACATTGATCATATTATTTTTGGGAAGCACAATTTGATTGAGTTCGGGCATATAAAGTTTAGTGAAACCTACTTTAAAATGCATACTTTGACTGGTTTAAATGACTTGTGCTGTTGGCGCTTTTGAAGTCCATAATGTAGGGGGAGGGTTCTAAGGGTTATGCTAGATGGGAATCGACAGATCAGCCAACTGGCAGTTCAGACAGACAGACACAAAGGAACTAACTAACAAACAAACTAACATTGTTAGTTCCGCTGTGTGTCTGTCTAACTAACAGGACAGACGGGACAGACACTGTATGAAAACAAGTCACATTAATAAAGACAATCACAGATTTATATATATATCTGTAAACTAGGATAAAATTACAGACCATCCTTGAGACATACATGTAATTTAGGCCTGTGTTAACTGAGATACATGCTCGTCTTTGATTTAAACAAATGCTTAAACTACACAAGACGCATTGCTCTACAAAATGAAAGGATACATTTAAAAAAAAAATTGTCCTCCAACATTATTTTACACAAGTCACTTTCATTAAATTCAAAACAGCAGAGCAAAAAAAAAAAACTGCCATGTAACCAATTACTGCTAAGATCTCAACAGGAACTCAAGCAAAACTGGGCTCCCGCGGGGCGCAGCGGTCTAAGGCTCCCGAGGGGCGCAGCGGTCTAAGGCTGCATCTCAGTGCTAGAGGCGTCACTAGACCCTGGTTCGATTCCAGGTTGTATCGCAACCGGCCATGATTGGGAGTCCCATAGGCAGCACACATTTGGCCCGGCATCATTAGGGTTTGGCCGGGGTAGGCCGTAAATAAGAATTTGTTCTTAATGGAATTGCCTAGTTAAATAAAGGTTCAATTAAAAAAAAATACATCTAGTTTAATGATCAATGGATTAAAATAGCTGACTGAGAAACAGACTTGCAGGCATAATACATACATTTTAATGGAATTTCTCAATCACCAGAGACCAATTAAGGTTTGAGAGATAGATTATTAAATGGTGGGTCTAACTTGGCCAGCCACTGACTTAATTTGAGACAAGCTGCCGGGGTTGATTTAAGTGTTTCAACTGTTATCACTCTACAAAAATGTCTAGGCCCAAAGCCTTCACACTCAAATTCAAACAGAGAACCTGAAGATTCAGAGGGGGACACAGAATTGTAAGCGCTTTCTTTCTGACAACACAAATACATTGTGTCATTGATCTTGATTCCTACACATAACAGAGAGAGTAAATGCTGCGTATTAGTCTTCTGTACTTGTCAACCAAATGGCTCTTGGCTAACAGCCTTAGGGACAGCAGAGGGATTTTTCTAGTCATCAAAAGGCTACTATTACAAAGACCAAAGAATGTGTTCAGAGAGAGGAATGAATACCCTACTAATGTTGTCAAAATAGACATGTTTTCCTCAGAGGGCTATAGCGTTACACACAAGGGCCACAGGCATCAGAGACAAGATGTCTGCTAATCATAGCCAAAGCTTTCTATTAAATAAAGTAAAATAAAATCTATTAAAACCGGGGTCAGTTCTACGATCACAAATATTGCGTTTTCCTTTGAAGAAAGTGAATAGGGGTTATACATACAGGGCATCACAGGTTCCATAGAGACTTTTAGACCATTTCTTTGTCTGCTACACCATGGTACACATGGCCTGTGAAGAATGCTGAAGTAACTGTATTTGGAATGTGCAACTTTGTTTCACCAATATCATATTTTTTTCATTCCATAGACATTTGTTGCATTTTCACATTCATAATTGTGCAGCCTTCCGACTGCATATTTTAAATGAATGTGGCAACATACCACTTTCTCCACTGCACTGTTCATAGTTTATCAATAACACACCGCTTCTATGGAGACACTCACCTGAGCAGCCAGCATGCATTTCAGTAAACAACTTTCCTATACATTGCTAGATGCTTAATGTTAATTAGATAGAACAGTAATGAACACAGTCATCATTCACTAGATAGGTGGCCTACTCAGCATTGGCAGAATACCGCACGGTAAGTAAATCACATAAGTAAATCACAAATGAAAAACATCAGCTGGATGTGTTATGGCCAATTTGATATACCATTTTATTCCATTGCTAAGTACATGGCGTAAAATCCAAACACAATACATATACAGAGTATTAAAGGACTCAGACCACACACACACACACACACCCGTGGACCCATGATTTATGGATCCTCTTAACTCAGAGCCACCTTTACACTCCTACCCTGCATGAGTATGGAAATAAGGTATTGCTGCAAGTCACTTATATACAGTATACTTCCATTAGCTATAAGCTAGTTAGGAAATAGTTTAACTATAGAGATGAGTTTGTAGTTTCATGGGAGACTGAGCAGGGCTGTTTGAAGAGGAGGCCATCTTATTCACCTGTCCACTAAACAAAATGTCCCTTCTTAGGATTAATAACAACTACTAGTATTGAGGCAAGGACATCCTCTCCATCAGTGTAGTAATAGTAAAGTACTGTAGTAGACTATACTACTACAAAGGGGATGTCCTTACCTGAAAACTTAAGAGATGGTAACACCTAAGTGGGCATGCAACAATAGCTGGTGTTGGATACTTATATTTGCTGTTTGCTACAGTACCATTGCAGTCAATGATACCCATATTGCTTACGTCAATCACAAAACTGAAATGGTTTACGCAATGCTCCCAAGCCTAATCTGATTTGTCCTGCTCTTACCCTCACCTCATTGGTACAAATCATATTCGACTAGTCTGCAGTTCCCCTAAGCAATGATATGACGGATCCAGTTAGTCTAGTATCAGAAACAGCAGCAAAAAGTAAAACATTTACTCATGACATCCTGTTTCTGTGGACCATTTAACCCAACTGTCTGTCTTACTAAACTAATCAACTATTCTTCTATTAAGTCAAGTTGGACTGCTGTGATCCCACATAGGCCATGATATTGTCAATTAATGGATGGCCAATTCATGGGCCTGGGTAGTGGATTTTGGATTGAAATGAGTTTGTGACTTGTTCCGGTGACTGGTTAAGGCTGTGTGATGGTGGCGGCCTGGGTAATATCAGGTCAAGTCTGCCTGCAGGAAGGAGGAAAGGAGGCTGGCATGAGAATGACCCCTCCACCTCAAGACTGATTCGCTTGGCCTCTCTCACTCGCTCACACACAGCTCCCACCAAGCACCTCCTGAAGGCACATTCAATTATTCAATTTTAGATAAATTATTATATAACACTGCTGTACCCCTCTTAAGGTCCAGCCAGTATTCTCTCTCCTCTCAAACATCTTCCTTCTCTTAAAACACATACAGAGCACACATTACTCAGGAATAGATTTGAATATTTCATTATGGACAATGTTTATTCCAAAGCAGCGACAACCTAATAAAACACACCTTATTAAAAAGAGACCGTGTGGTCTATAAAGGAGATAGATACCAGGGGAACAGTATAGTTGCAGTCACAAGCTAACATAAAGACAACAAGAGTTGAAAGCCACACTCTGAAAGACCCTCAAAGAGTGGGCCATCAACATTCTTTTGTATTTTTTTATAATGAAGCCAATACCAATGAAAATGTTACATGCCAATATCTTGATTCCTACAATAAGGTAAGACAGTTGTACTAAATGTATAAGTCAAATTCCTCAAACTCCAAGGAGTACCATGTATTAGTTTGAGTAACTGAACATCTTACAGGCTGTGGCTTTAATGGGAGTCTTTATTCATAAACAAAGGATGGCGAGCTAGCCATGATTTTAGATTTTTTATGTCCACCAGGCAGTGTCCCAGGCCACCAGCTCTCTCTCCTGTGTGGAGCTAGTGTGCCATGTCATCATCTGAAGCTAACGAGTTTAACCTGCCCCCCCGATGAGACCGCTCACCGCAAAGCAGGGTCACAGCTTGCAGAGGACTTCTTACAAAAGGCCCAGTTCCAAACCTAATCCTTCATTTTCTCACCCCTAGTCCCTCAGCTCCTAATGGAGGTCTGACTGGTTTGGATAGGAATTTGTCAAAGTACTGCTTTAGCCTGGTACTAGATCTATATCTTCTGAAGAAATTTGGGTTGGCCCTTAAGACCCTCACAAACTTCTACAGATGCACCATTAAGACCATCGCTGCCGGTACGGCAATTGCATCATCCGCAACCACAGGGTTCTCTGGAGGGTGGTGCGGTCAGCCCAATGGATCATCGGGGGGCACACTGCCTTCCCTCCAGGACATCTACAGCATCTGGTGTCACAGGAAGGCCAAGACGATCCAGGAACCCAGCCATGGCCTGTTCACCCAGCTACCATCTAGAAGTCGGAGACAGTACAGGTGCTTCAAAGTTGGGACCAAGAGACTGATAAACAGCTTCTAGCTCCTGGCCATTAGACTATTAAATAGTTATAAATAGACAGCCTCTGCCCAGTACCCTGCCCTGAACCGATTGTTGGGAAGGGCCAGTAAGTAAGAATTTCACCGTAGTCTACACTTGTTGTTTACGAAGCATGTGACCTTTGGGCTAAACTTAGATTTGATTTTGATGATTTGATTTAGCCTGGGCCCAGATCTATATGTGATCTGTAGGCCTATAGTGGTTTAAACTTCGACAATGGTTGTCATACCATGTGTGGATATAACTGAATAGAATGGTTTGTACTTGTCGTGGACAAACGCCACCACTCGTTAAGAGGGCGCAACAGCATCTCTACTTCCTAAGGAGGCTTAAGAAATTCAGCATGCCACCTGGGTCCTCTCCAAATACTACCACTGCACCTTCGAGAGTGTCCTGACCAAATGCATCACAGCCTGGTACGGGAATTGCTCCGTCCACGATTGCAAGGCCCTCCAGCGGGTGGTGAAGACGTCCCAGTATGCCACTGGGACAATGCTCCCACCCATCCGGGACATTACTCAAAACGGTGACAGAGGAAAACACACAGCATCAAGGACCTCACACCACAGCCACAAGCTTTAGTCTCCTCTGATTCTCCTCATCTTAGCACACACCCACACAATGCATTCGGAAAGTATTCTGACCCCTTGACTTTTTCCACATTGTTACGTTACAGCGTTGATCTAAAATTGATTTAATTTTTAAAAAGATTTGTCAAATCTACACACAATACCCCATAATGACAAAGTGAAAACAGGTTTAGAAATTTTTGCAAATGTATTACAAATAAAATCAGATACCTTATTTAAATAAGTATTCAGACCCTTTGCCATGAGACTCAAAATTAAGCTCAGATGCATCCTCTTTCCATTGATCATCCTTGAGATGTTTCTACAACTTGTTGGAGTACACCAGTGGTAAATTGAATTGATTGGACATGATTTGGAAAGTCACACACACCTGTCTATATAAAAAGGTCCCCCAGTTGACAGTGCATGTCAGAGCAAAAACCAAGCCAAGATGTCAAAGGAAATGTCCATAGAGCTCAGAGACAGGATTAGGTGAGGCACAAACTGAGCAATTGGGGGAGAAGGGCCTTGGTCAGGGAAGAGACCAAGAAGCTGATGGTCACTGACATCGCTCCAGAGTTCTTCTGTGGAGATAAAAGAGACTTCCAGAAGGACAACCATCTCTGCAGCACTCCAGGAATCAGGTCCTTATGGTAGAGTGGCCAAATGGAAACCACTCTTCAGTAAAAGGCACATGACAGCCTGCTTAGAGTTTGCCAAAAGGCACCTAAAGAACTCAGACCATGAGAAACAAGATTCTCTGTGGGGATGTTTTTCAGAGGCAGGGACTGGAAGACTAGTCTGGATCGACACAGATGAACGAAGCAAAGTACAGATAGATCCTTGATGTCCTGAGCGCTCTGGATCAGGTTATCAGACAAGGTTATCCTCCAATAGGACAAAGACCTTAAGCACACAGCCAAGACAAGACAGGAGTGGCTTCAGGACAAGTCTCTGAATGTCCTTGAGCGGCCCAGCCAGAGCCCGGACTTGAACCCAATCGAACATATCTGGAAATACCTGAAAATAGCTGGGCAGCGACGCACTCCATCCAACTTTGTTTTACCCCTTTTTCATGGTATCTAATTGGTAGTTAGTCTCATCGATGAAACTCCCATACAGACTCGGGAGAGGCGAAAGTTGAGATCCGTGCGTCCTCTGAAACACGACCGAACCAAGCCGCACTGCTCCTTGACACATCGCCCACTTAACCCGGAAGCCAGCCACACCAATGTGTCGGAGGAAACACCGAACACCTGGTCGATGGGATAAGGACATCCCTGCCGGCCAAACCATACCTAAATCCGGACGACGCTGGGCCAATTGTGCGCTGCCCTATGGGACTCCCGGTCATGGCCAGCTGCAACAGAGCCTGGACTCAAACCCAGAATCTCTAGTGGCACGGCAATCACTGTGATGCAGTGCCTTAGACCACTGTGCCACCTGGGAGGCCGACCCCATCCAACCTGAGAGCTTGAGGGTCTGCAGAGTAGAATTGGAGAAACTCCCCATATCAAATGGTATCTGTCACACGTACAACAGTACAACCTTACAGCAAAATACTTACTTACAAGCCTTTAACCAACAATGCAGTTAAGAAAAATAAGTGTTAAGAAAGCATTTACCAAATACAGGTGTGCCATGCTTGTAGTGTCATACCCAAGATGAGGCTGTAATCGTTACCAAAGGTGCTTCAACAAAGTACTGAGTAAAGGGTCTGAATACTTATGTAAATGTGATTAGTTCTTTTTGTTTTTTTGCTTTGTCATCATGGGGTATTGTGTGTAGATTGATGAGAAAAAGACTAATGTAACAAAATGTAGTCTGAATACTTCCAAATTCATGACACGGGAACTTCTGCTACCATACTCTTGTAATACTGCTCAGTTTATACACTGCCCCCCATCCCCAATACACATGTAAATATTGTACCTTCCTGTACTATACTTATGCTAAAATGTTTATTCTATTCTGAGACATTTACTTAATGTTCAAATTCTTATATTTTTCAAATCCACATGAAGTGAAGAGGCTAGGGGGAAAAAGCCAGGGCTTGGTTTGCGATTGGTTGATCGTCTAATCAGTGTAGCACTTGGCCCTGAAACCCAGGTTGCCAGCCTGCTAGTTTAGAGGCTAATGAAGCCAAAGCATATTGAGGGGAGGGGAAGGGTAACATTGGAGCTAGCTTCTGGAGGGGATACCAAATAACCCATGACAACTATCTGAAAAAGCCCAAAGTGACAATGCCTGCTCAATGGAATACACCAAGGCAGAGCTAAAAAATATCTACAGGCTGACTGGAGCCTATATGGATGAAAATAAGCGGTTTCACTTAGCATCCATTGCATTGTTCCCGTCATATAAATCATAGATTACAGAAAATAGGCTAAATCAATTCCAGGCCATCAGCTGCCAAGGGTAAATCCATTTTAATCACTTTTTGACAGCACCCCTTTTGATTTGAACAAAACCTTCCATACATATAAAGTGCTCAGAACATGTTTTTTTTTCCTGAATGTCAAAACATTCAAGAGATAAAGGTGCTCAAAGTTGACTTATTTCTCATACCCCACCATACACTCATAGAAGAAACCAAAAATGGTTCTCCTTGGAACCAAAAACAGTACTCCTATGGGGACAGCCGATAGTTTACGCTTAGCAGACCTGAAATTTGCTCAGTGGCACAAAAAATTTGAGGGAACATTGCACATGACCATTAAGTTTACATTTGATGGTGGATGGACCAGCGGGTCATCATTGTGGTAGTAATTATAAAAAAATGTAAATTAATAAAAGGTTCAAATGTTAAATTGCCGTCGTCTGAAGTAGGGCTGTTAGGGTGACCACCATTAACCCACCACACCAGCAGTCACTAGTCTTGACCGCAGTCATATTACATATGACCATTGCAGCTGGTCATTAGTAGCCTACCAAACTTGCTAATGGCAATTCACTAATGGCTTGCTACTCAGCTCTATTGTCCCTCTAATAATCCATTCATCAAATCGACAGTGCTCTCGGGAAGTATTCAGACCCCTTAATTTTTCCACATTGTTACGTTAAAGCCTTATTCTAAAATTGATTAAAAATAAATACATCTGCACAGAACACCCCATGACAAAGCAAAAAAAAAAAAAAGTATTGCTAATTTATATATTTTTGAAATCTGAAATATCACATTTACATAAGTATTCAGACCCTTTACTCAGTACTTTGTTGAAGCACCTTTGGCAGCAATTAGACTTGAGTCTTCCTGGGTATTATACTACAAGCTTGGCAGAACTGTATTTGGAGAGTTTCTCCCATTCTTCTCTGCAGATCCTCTCAAGCTCTGTCAGGTTGGATGGGGAGTGTTGTTGCACAGCTATTTTCAGGTCTCTCTGAGATGTTCAATCAAGTTCAAGTCCGGGCTCTGCCTGGGCCACTCAAGGACATTCAGAGACTCGTCCTGAAGCCACTCCTGTGTCTTGGTTGTTCTTAGGGTCGTTGTCCTGTTGGAAGGTGAACCTTTGCTCCAGTCTGAGGTCCTGAGTAGGTTTTCAAGGATCTCTGTACTTTGCTCCATTTATCTTTGTGTCGATCCTGACTAGTCTCCAAGTCCCTGCCACTTAAAAACATCCCCACAGCATGATGCTGCCCCCACCATGCTTCATCGTAGGGATGGTGCCCGGTTTCCTCCAGACATAATGCTTGGCATTCAGGCCAAAGAGTTCAATCTTGGTTTCATCAGACTAGAGAAACTTGTTTCTCATGGTCTGAGAGTCTTTTGGCAAACTCCAAGCGGGCTGTCATGTGCATTTTACCTTGGAGTGGATTCCGTCTGGACACTACCATAAAAGGCCTGATTAGTGGAGTGCTGCAGAGATGGTTGTCCTTCTGAAAGGTTCTCCCATCGCCACAGAGGAACTCTGGAGTTCTGTCAGTGTGACCATCGGCTTCTTAGTCTCCTCCCTGACCAAGACCCTTCTCCCCCGATAGCTCAGTTTGGCCGGGCGGCCAGCTCTAGGAAGAGTATTGGTGGTTCCAAACTTCATCCACTTAAGAATGACAGAGGTGACTGTGTTCTTGTGGATCTTCAATGCTGCAGTCATTTTTTGGAACACTTCCCCAGATCTGTGCCTCAACACTATCCTGACTCGTGGCTCTACGGACAATTCCTTCGACCTCATGGCTTGGTTTTTGCTCTGACATGCACTGTCAACTGTGGGACCTTATATAGACAGATGGGTGCCTTTCCATATCATGTTCAGTCAATTGAATTTACCAAAAGGTGTTCTCAAAGTTGTAGAAACAGCTCAAGGATGATCAATGAAAACAGGATACACCTAAGCTCAATTTCAAGTCAAGCTTGTAGCGTCATACACAAGAAGAATCAAGGCTGTAATCACTGACAAAGGTGCTTCAACAAAGTACTGCGTAAATAAATGGTCTGAATACTTATGTAACCGTGATCAGTTTGTTTTTTTAATACATTTGCAATGTCTAAACCTGTTTTTGCTTTACATTTACATTTAAGTCATTTAGCAGACGCTCTTATCCAGAGCGACTTTATTATGGGGGTGTGTAGATTGAGGGGAAAAAACGATTTAATAAATTTTAGAATAAGGCTGTAACGTAACAATGTGTAAAAAGTCAAGGGGTCTCAATACTTGAGGGTACTGTACATCAGATTTCCTCTGCCACTGCATATAATTGGAAACTGATGGGCTGATTTAGCAGCACAAGAATGTAAACCCTCTAAATGTAGCCTAACAAATCCTGAATCCCCCAAAAATCTAAATGGTATGCGCTTAATACAGTGGAGTTAGTGTAAAAACAATATACAGAACATACAAAATAATTGTTTACACCTTCCTAAAGATCAAGGCATTTAAATGCACGTAAGGGATGCTTTTTTCTTCTTCGTTTTGATAAAATTGGAGGTAGGCTATTTTATGTACATAAAATAAAACACATTGGCTGCATCCTTGCAGCAGAGATAGTGCCCCTGACGCAGTCTGTGGTTGTTGGGCATTCAGGGTTGTGTCACTGAGACCATTCTAGTCTCTGTAGTCAAACCGCAGACTTTTAGTGTTATGATACCAGTGCCACAACCCCCCGGAGCTCCTGTGCGAGAGAGGGCAGCTGAAGAGACTGCCTTTCATGGTTCACTGGTTTCTAAAGAGGCTTGCGAAACCACGGAGCTAGCTTGTGGCCTTTCGCCCCCATCTACATTAGCAAGTATATTACCCTTCACAATAGCCTCCATTGCTAGTTAAATATTCTGCATACTCATCCACAGTGAATATCACCATAGCTGAATGAGCGGCGTTGAGGGCTGAAGGAGAGGTCTTGGGATAAAAACATTCAGAGCGAGATAAAGATTGAAGTCCCATGTGGCCTTTTGCTCTAACGCCTCGCCGTACTCTCTTGTTTGCACTGGCAGTCATATAAAGTCAGTTTCCCCAACGTGTTTATCTGACTGTTGGTACAGCAGTAGCATGCTCTTTGTTTTTAAAACCTTGTACGGTCTAAGCCTGGCATTGCTACTGGACTCCAAGGGCAAAGACAAGAGGAGTAATATAAATAAAAAAGACAGAGGGGATCAGGCTTCTGTCCGGGAGAGGGATTATTCCATTCCTGCTATTTCTTCCACTCACTAATAACCAATAAATTGAGATTGTATTAAAAAATAAATAATAATAATTAAAAAAATAAAGCAATACGAGTAGCCTAATCCTTCTCCAAATGTTCTCCCTGTACCTAGAGAGCTAGTGAGTTAAAACACAGGCAAAACAATACTACCAACCTTCTGTGTCACTTTCCTCTATGACAATCGACATAGAGGATACTGTGTAAGACCCATAATCTGTTTTCTCCATTTTGTCTTTACCAGTAAGGTTTTCGAAACAGCATTTTTTTTTATTGTTCCAAGTCCACAACAATGCTTAAACCACATCAGGAGACCAAATTTGGGGTCTGGGAAAACCTAAGACATTTAGATTTTTGGTTGTTGTTTACTTTAATTCAACTGTGCACCAGCCAGAGACCGTTTGGTTAGCAATATTCCTGGAGTGCTCATGTGACTGCAGATTTGACAAAAAAGACTGGATTCATGAAAATAATCATGATATAAATTCTGCCAGGTAGGCATAGGTTACTATGTATACTGAACAACAAAAAAATACAAACACTACATGTAAAGTGTTGGTCCCATGTTTCATGAGCTGAAATAACATGTTCCAGAAATGTTCCATAGACACAAAGCATATTTCTCACAAATGTTGTGCAGAAATGTGTTTACATCCCTGTCAGTGAGCATTTATCCTTTGCCAAGATAATCCATCCACCTGACAGGTGTGGCATATCATGAAGCTGATTAAACAGCATGATCATTACACAGGTGCACCTCTAGCTGGAGACAATAAAAAGGCTACTTACTCTAAGATGTGCAGTTGTGTCACACAACACAATGCCACAGATGTTTCAAGTTTTGTGGGAGCATGCAATTGGCATGCTGACTGCAGGAATGTCCACCAGAACTGTTGCCAGAGAATTTAATGTTAATTTCTCTACTATAAAAGCCGCCTCCAAAGTCATTTTAGAGAATTTGGCAGTCTGTCCAACCGGTTTCACAACTGCAGACGAAGTGTAAGCATGCCAGCCCAGGACCTCCGCTTCCGGCTTCTTCACTTGCGGAATTATCGGACACCAGCCACCAGGACGGCTGATGAAACTGAGGAGTATTTCTGTCTGTAATTAAGCCCTTTTGTGGATAAAAACGAATTCTGATTGTCTGGGCCTGGCTCCCAAGTGGGTGGGCCTATGCCCTCCCAGGCCCACACATGGCTGCACCCCTGCCCAGTCATGTGAAATCCATAGATTAAGGCCTAATGAATTCATTTCAATTGATTGATTTCCTTATATGAACTGTAATTTAATAATTGAGAACCTTTCCATCTTCCAGAAGATGGCTGTCATTACATTAGCATCATCGCTATCGGCTACACAAAGTGGTAGACGAACGCGCACACACGGGGGTATTCCTGTGCCCTTACCTTTTCAGAAAGTAGAAGGAAAATACGAATCACGGATTTGTTCATGTTTTATGATAATCTTTGGCAAATTAATGGATTTTCTAATCAGTTTAATACATTTAGTTGACTTCATACTAAGTTCAATATATTTCTGAATATTGTTGAATTCTGTGATTCTGTGATGTCTGAATTCCGTGATTCCGTCCACAATGCAGATTTTTTTAGAGCCTGTCGTGCCAAATACTGTCACCTTGCAAAAAAAAAAAAAAAAGGTGTCCCCTCCCACTGCGTCACAATGGGATTGGATGAGTTCTAGCTTCCGTTGCTACTACAGCTGTTGCTAGAACTTGCAAAATTCTGACTAGCCTAAGTAATGAACCAAAGCATCCATTGCTATGCTGGTTGCTTAGCTCTATTATTACATCTTCGCGGTCACGAAAGACTTGGGTAGTTCTAGTTCACATCATATGCGCTCAGTCTGCGCGAAAATATTACCTCAGAATCGCTCTCCAAGGACGGTGTTTGACTGACTACCCAGTGCTCCAGAAGAACGAAAAGACTGGAAGAAAAACACTTCTTTACCATATAGTTGTCTTTATATAAGAAAATATTGTTATACATGAAATAAGATGTTTTTAGATTAACATTGCTTTCTACTGTACTTAACCTCAGGCTGCCTAGTCAGCTAGCTCGCTAGCCAGACAGTTTTATTTACCCTGAATTTCTAGCGTTGCCTATGTAAAAAAAAAAAAAAAAACAAATCAGTTAAATTCTTATTTACAGTGACGGCCTACCCCAACCAAACCTGGACGACGCTGGGCCAATTATGCACCGCGCAATGAGACTCCCAATCACAACCGGATACGGGTAAGAATGAAGTAATCTTCTCTAACACTTTAATATGTTAGGGGTGGACCTCATCGGACCCTTCACAATATTCAGGAATGGCAACAGCTGGCATCTGATGGCGACCGATCACGTTGCCAAGTGGGTGGAGGCAATGCTCATTAAGGTCAGTAAAGGAAGAGAACTCCAATTTCCCTTCTGTAACCCATTAAAAAGGGCTGTTGGAACTAATATTCCTAATATTAAGCACATTACTTCTATTTAAAACATGGCTGGCATGAAAATGACCCACGAGAAAAGAATTCTTCATTCGCCATTTATGTATTTTTCCCGTTGCCCCTGTTGAGACAGGCGCATAATAATGGTCTATTTAAAACAAATAACTAAATTCTCACAGATATTATTTAGTATATGTAAAGACCAGATGAAATCAGGAACAGTGTGATGGGTGGCAATATTAGCCTATCACTTGTGAATGATACCTAGCTTAAGGCAAACAGCGCATGCTTTTTTGTGCAACTTTCTCAAATTATAGTCGCACACCTCATGTAGCCTAGCCTATAGGTTTTGATAAGGTTTGTATCACAACTAAAGTGTCCGAATAACTTCTAAAATTAAGCACATTAATCCGCTTTACAACCGGTGTAGAGCCTAACTGGCATACATACGCAGCGCTTGAGTTTCAAGTTTGGGGAAGATAATATTTCACCATAAAAATGCACCTTCATAATAAAAGCATTACATACAAATCGCATGTGTGGTCACTTTTGAGAATGGTGTTTTCCTGCTAATGGACATTCGTGCTTATAGCCTACTACAGTGTGCGCATTGCTGTGCTTATAATGTGAAGACATAGCCTAATAGTTTCATCAACATTTTAAGCTAAACGTTCTCATGTGTTGTGTCAGGCTCATTGCTTAAAGTTTATGCTAGTGGTTTTATTAATTTAGGATCTCTCACATCTCACAACTATCCCAGACTGTTTGGAATAGTTATTTCTCGCATAGAATAGGTCAACTTTTGTACTATGCAGGATAGTAGATTGACATAGGCTAGTGCTTTTGCTGTTCGTTAGGCCTACTCATCTTGTTGGAATAATGTAAAGCTCGCCGCCATTGGACTCTGGAGCAGTGGAAATGCGTTCTCTGGAGTGAGGAATCACGCTTCACCATCTGGCAGTCTGACAGACTAATCTGTGTTTGGCCAATGCCATGAAAACGTTACCTGCGCCAATGCATAGCACCAACTGTAAAGTTTGGTGGAGGAATAATGGTCTGGGGCTGTTTTCATGGTTTAGGCTAGGCCCCGTAGTTCCAGTTAAGGGAAATCTTAATGCCACAGCATACAATGACATTCTAGATGGTTCTGTTTCTAACTTTGTGACAACAGTTTGGGGAGGGCCCTTTCCTGTTTCAGCATGACAATGCCCCCCATGCACAAAGTGAGGACCATATAGAAATGGTTGGTTGAGATCTGTATGAAAGAAATTGACTGGCCTGCACAAAGCCCTGACCTAAACCCCAAGTCCCTACAGGAATGTTCCAACATCTAGTGGAAAGCCTTCCCAGGAGAGTGGAGGCTGTTATAGCAGCAACAGGAGGACCAACTCAACACTAACCTCTCTTGGGTAGGGGGCAGTATTTTCACATCCGGATGAAAAGGTGCCCAAAGTAAACTGCCTGTTACTCAGGCCCAGAAGCTAGGATATGCATATGGTAGATTTGGATATAAAACACTAAAGTTTCTAAAACTTAAAATAATGTATGTGATAACAGAACTGATATGGCAGGGAAAACCCTGAGGACAAAACATCCCAGTTTGTTTATTTTTAGAATAAAAAAAATTCCTCCTACCACTATTTAATGGCTGTCACTATTATAAGCACATGAATGAGAGCGCGTTCTTTGGTATTTTTCTCCGGTAAAGACTAACAATTCTCCGCCTTAAATGTGATCGTTTATTTACGTATTAGGGTACCTAAGGTTTGATTATAAACGTTGTTTGACTTGTTTGGAAAAGTTTTAGTAACGTTTGGGATTCATTTTGTATGCATTCCGATGGAGGGAAACTGGGTGGGTTATTGACTGAAGCGCGCCAGCTAAACCGAGTTATGGATATAAAAGGACAATTTCGAACAAAAGGACCATTTGTGATGTAACTGGGACCTTTGAGTGACAACAGAAGATGATCAAAGGTAAGGCATTTTTTACATCGCCATTTCTGACTTGTCGCACCTGCCTGGTTGAAATATGTTTTTCATGGTCTTGTATGCGGGTGCTGTCTTCAGGTAATTGCATGGTTTGCTTTCGACGTAAAGCCTTTTTGAAATCTGACACAGCGGCTGGATTAAGAAGAAGTTAAGCTCTATTTAGATGTATTACTGCTGATTTTATGAAAGTTAAATATTGATAATTCTGCCCATTAGAAGTTAATACCCATGATTTTGGAATGAGATGTTCGCAGAGCAGGTGTCCACTAATCCATTCTCTCACAGGTAGCGTGTGTCAGACTAACAGGGACAGGTAAGTCCAGGCACTGGACACTGTTGAGGTTCTCGTCACTAGTATCCAACAGGGGTGGGTAAGGCCAGCTACCTCCGTCACACTTCTGGTTAGACAATCTTACAAATGATCATGTGCAAGCTCATTTACAGGTGTAGCATCCAGGAGTGGAAGGCCTCCTCATGGTGGGTGCCATCACCATGCTGTCAGCAGTACCCACACTGGCACAGGGGTTTCTTCACATGGTTAGCCTTGAGATTGACTACTGGGTCACGTTAAGTAACCTCCACTGCCAGGTAGGTACTGTTAAGGTGTATGACTCTGAGGTCATAACGCCACCCCAGAGTTTCTCACAACTCACCTCATCTTTTCCAGGTACTGTCCCTTAACTCAGTCATCAACCCCACTGACATAAAAAAAAATTAGACAGGTATCCTTTATTTTCTGTCTGCCTTTAACATTATTGCATGTCTAATCAAACATTTAACTTAAATAATTCAATAACTGTATATTTACAAGATTTAATTGCTTGTCTTTTGCCTACCCTGTTCCCTTTAACATTACTCCAACCCACTTCTCTATTCCACCATAATTCTGTATTTTAGTCTGATTGCCATGCGAGTACAAAAACAAAAAAATAAATGAATAAATAAATTGACACACCTGTACCAAAAAAATACATAAAAGTTTAATAAAGGAATCTTAAATATTGCAAGGTGTCACATGGTGTTAATTGTTGTAAATGTATCCCTTGAACATATGTTTGTTTCAAATGATTAATTGTTGTATACTAGGAACTAAAATAGATACATCTTTAGCTTTTAAAATACCCAAAAGAGCATTTAATATCATACAACAGAATCTGTATGAAGTTTGTTCTGAATTCAGGTGAAACAAAATGCATGGCATTTTCAAATGCCAGGCCGGTTACTAGTCATGTCATTGCTACATTGGATGGACATGTAGAGCAAGGAAGCTCAAGCTGAGAAAAGTTTTTTTTATTGCCAGCATAAGGCTCGTTTTTCACTGGAGGCCAGGAAGGAGCGGGTACAATGTACATTACTGGCAGTTTTAGATTTGTGATGTTTTATGCACACAACCCTGAGAGCACTTGATTCAGTATATCATGAGGCCCTCATGTTCATTACCAATCAAAAACATCTCACTCATCATTGATCTCAACAGCGCCGTTGCCTGGTTGTCATTGACCTTGCATAGGCTTAAAACACTGGTATACACTGATTTGTAAGGCCACACTGGGTAAACTGCTACTTTATCTGCTATTTTTTAATCAAGTCAGTAAATAAATATAAATTACAGTCCCATTCTCATTTGCTTTGAACAGTACCAAAAATTAGAACAGGTCATTGTAGAAATAGTTTTAATTACTCAGCTCTGTAGTCCAGGAATTCTCTCCTGAATATTTTAAAATGTGATGATCTAGTCACATTGGTGGAGTTTGACATTTGTGGGTTTTTAGTTTTTTTTCTAAGTAATATGTAATTGTTGTACTGTATGCATTTCTATAGTTTTGTTTAATGTTGTGTTGGTGTACATAAATTGTTGTCTGAAACATTGTTCCCTCCTGCTGCTATTGGACCAGGTCTCTCGTGGAAAAGTAAATGTTCTCAATGACAACCTTTAAAAAAAAAATTAAAAAAAAAGTTACATTTTTTAAAATATTTTATACACATTAAAAGAGATGCAGAGCCTTCTGAAAATATTCAGACCCCTTGACTTTCCCCACTGTTATTTTACAGCCTTATTCTAAAACGGGTAAAAAAAAATTAAACTCCAATCTACACACAATACCCCAAAGAAAAAGAAAACTTATTTACAAATATTCAGAACCTTTGCTATGAGACTCAATGGATTTTATTTATTTAATTAGGCAAGTCAGTTAAGAACAAATTCTTAGTTTCAATGACGGTCTACCCTGGCCAAACTAACGACGCTGGGCCAATTGTGCGTCGCCCTATAGGACTCACAATCACGGCCGGTTGTGAAACAACCTGGAATCGAACCAGGGTCTGTACTGATGCCTCTAGCACGGAGGTGCAGTGCCACAGACCGCTGCGCCATTCAGCATCCTGTTTTCATTAATAATCCTTGATGTTTCTACAACCTGATTGGACATGATTTGGAAAGGCACACATACACGCCTGTCTAAATAAGGTCCCACAGTTGACAGTGTATGTCAGACAAAAAAAACAAGCCATGAGGTTGAAGGAATTGTCCGTAGAGCTCCTAGAAAGGATTGTGTCGAAGGGTACAAAAAAATATATTAAAAATCTGCAGGGCCATACTGAGCAATCGGGGAAGAAGGGCCTAGGTCAGGAAGGTGACCAAGAATCCGATGGTCACTGACAGAGCTCTAGAGTTTCTCTGTGGAAATGGGAGAAACTTCTAGAAGGACGACCATCTCTGCAGCACTCCACCAAGCGGGCCTTTATGGTAGAGTGGCCAGACAGAATCCACCTCTCAGTAAAAGGCACATGACAGCCCACTTGAAGTTTGCCAAAAGGCACCAAGACTCTCAGACCATGAGAAACAAGATTCTCTGGTCTGATGAAACCAAGGTTGAACTCATTGGCCAGAATGCCAAGAAACACCATCCCTATGGTGAAGTATGGTGGTAGCAGCATGTTGTAGTGATGTTTTTTTTTTAGTGGTAGGGACTGGGAGACAAGTCAGGATTGAGGCAAAGATGAACAGAGCAAAGTACAGAGATCCTTGATGAAAACCTGCTCAGGACCTCAGACTGGAGCGAAGGTTCACCTTCCAATAGGACAACGACCCTAAGCACACAGCCAAGACAATACAGGAGTGGCTTCAGGGCAAGTCTCTGAATGTCTTTGAGGGACCCAGCCAGAGCCCGGAATTGAACCGGAGCGAACGTCTCTGGAGAGACCTGAACATAGCTGTGCAGCAACACTCCCCATCCAACCTGACAGAGCTTGAGGATCTGCAGAGGAGAAATGGGAGAAACTCCCCAAATACAGATGTGCCAAGCTTGTAGTGTCATACCCAAGGAGACACGATACTGTAGTCACTGCCAACGGTGCTTCAGCAAAGTACTGAGTAAAGGGTCTGAATGCTTATGCAAATGTGATATTTCAGTTTATTTGTAATACAATTGCAATTTTTTAATTTAACCGTTTTCCCTTTGTCATTATGGGGTATTGTTTATAGATTGATGGGGGGGGGGTGATTTAATACATTTTAGAATAAGGCTGTAACGTAACAAAATCGGGAAAAAAGTCAAGGGGTTTGAATACTTTCCGAAGGAACCGTAAAGAGAACAATACTTGTGCCCCGTCCATTCCATGCCAGCGAGACAAGCCATTGTAGGAATTATATACATTTGCATATGAATGGAGTGGAAATTAGCTGACTTTGTGATCTGTAAGGTATGTAAACTTGTCAAGCAGATTACACATTTTCTTTGCTATTTCTTAAACTAGCAATGTTTAAGACATCGATTTAATGTTGTTGAAATGTTAACAAGGTACCCAAAAGTAGTTTGAAGTAATGTTGTCATCTTATTAGCTTAACAAAACTTTTTTAAAAAGCTAAATTGTCGCAAAAATCAGATTTCTTTGCATAGCGGGGATGAAAAGAATGTCATTTAGGTCATCACACGTTGATATAGCAACGGACGCTAATAGTTTATCGAATTCCATTGTAACACTTTTTGGCAGGGACACACCATTTGTCATGACAGGCCCTACAACTGCAAGTGTATTAGTATAACAAACTGAAAAAAACTGCACATGAATTGCCTGCCTGCGTTTCATCCGAGGTCCTACAGAAGTTCAACCAGCCCAGCTCTGTCAGAGACCAAAATCTATCCAACACAGAGCCAAGACGAGCCTCTGTCTCAGAGATCATATAGTAGATTTAAACTAGGCATTCCCAACACTAAGAATTCCCTGATGGTGATGTATGTTTATCACTGCAGAGAGGCAGACACACTTCATGATGCACTTACTGGATTAACCTGAAAAGATTCCAACATATACCCACACACACCCTTACTTTTCTGCCACCACAGCCCTACCCCTTCATAAAGGCTAGTTATTGTAAATATCTAGTGCCAATCCTGCCCCTATATTAAACTGAGGTGAGAAGCCCCTGTTAAATGAGCACAGCTCTGAGACAAATGCATTGTCTCACCTCATCGACTCCAGATCCCCCTGCCTCTTCTGAGATGACTGCTATAAAAGCCCTTAATCCAAGGCTTGATTCACATTACATGCTAGCTTTACCAATGTAATGTTGACCATGGGAGTGTCCCACTCTACCGTATCCTACCTTAACACCCCACCATATCGTACCTTAATAAACACCTGAGAAGTGGGCTTTTAGTCATTGAGAACAATTGCCTTTTACAATACTGACCTGGTTACATCCACCTCAGAATGTATAGGAGACTAGCAACACACTATATGTTGCTAATATAGTGCATTTGTGTTTGATGAACAGCTAGGTCTGTTTCTGAGTAGATTGCGAGTTGAAGAGTAAGAAATAAAATACTGATGTTTGTTTTTCAACACGCATGCAGTTCAGTACTGGTGTGTTACTTCTATAGTACATGGGTTATAATAAAGTTTAGTTGCAGGTGTCAGTATGTTAATGTATACCACATTAACAGCCACACGTTGTGTGTGCTTTTTTTTCAGTCAGTTTCATAAACAATGGTTGTCCAAAATGCTGCTTGGCATCTTAAGAGTTCTTGTAACATGCGTTTAATGGTCCATGCACATTTGGGCTAATGAATTAGGCTACTGCTGGCAGTGTGCTGTGAAGAGATTGTGCAGGGATTACTTCTGTGATGCATCAATATCCATCTCTAATATGTACAGAGAGACTAATATACACCAACTGTATAATGTAAATGAGGATTCACAGCCTTGTTTAGCCTACATAGTGGACGAGCCTGGTGATGGGTTTTGTATCTATTCAATATCTCAGACAGTATTGTTATACATGACCTTGCTACATAGCAAACATAATGCTGCTAGTGACAGCAACTAAGAGACCAGCCTGACCTCAAAGACTAGACGTAACATAGTAAATGTAAATCTGACTTTCAAATTCGTATATGTTAAGTTTGTTATGGTTAAACAAGACAGAAGGTTACTTAAGCCAAAAACAAAAGGAGGTAGTTTAGTTGGGGAGGATGCAAATCAAAGGTTATTTGTTCACATCATTCAACTGTATCATTTTAGTTAATTAGCAACTACTTATTTTTAGCTACTTTGCAACTACTTAACTACCATGTTGGCTAACCCTTCCCCTAACCCAAATCTTAACCCCAAACTGAGGTAATGTTAGCCACCTAGCTAACATTTGCCATACCAAATTGCAATTTATCATATGAAATGGATGATGGACACCTGCAAATGAACACATACCATATCATACTAAATGGGAAACAGATGTACTTTTACTATGTCTACCCCCAGGGTGAACAGGAGAGGATGTGCACAAGAACGTTTGGAGAAAATAACCCCATCCTTTTTATTGGGGAAATGGAAGATGAGCCCGTGACCTGACTTGTGCTTTTGGACGTTAACAAGGCCGCACTCCATCTTAACTCCTCCTCCACATTTACTGGATTGGTTGAACAGTGTAGAAGAGAACCTCCCTGGACATTCATTTGTTATTATATCATCAGGACCTGAAAGAAAGAACCGCGCTGCTCAGGCGCATCTTTTACGCCTGCTAATTTAGGTTAGGCAAGAATAAACCATAAAGATAACTATACTCGTTCTAGCTGTAGCCATTCTCAGAACCAGAATCTAGGGTTCAGAACCTTATCTACCACTTCAACATGGACCTAGCTTGGGCTTTCTATTATTCCGACAATAGCTAGTAGTTAAATTGTAAAAAAAAAAAAAAAAAAAACACATCCAGCCCATGCCCCAGCCCACAACAATGTCACACGGACCCCAGTTATAAACCCTAGCTGGAAGTTCTCAAGCAGAGGGTCATGCCTAGAAGGGATCGCACAACATGAGAGCCGCAGCGCCCATTTGCTTAGATTATTTAGCTCAGCAAGGGGTGGCACAGATTAACCTTCACACACATTCAGGGAAAGCACGGGACATTCTCATAATGAGACAGGTCCTGCGTAAAGCGTAGCCTAAACTCAGCCTGACACGGACCACATAAAAAAATGCATAAAGTAGGCCTATAGTCTTTCGTGCCCTGACACGCAGTTTATCCTTACCTCCCTAGTCGCAGTTGAGCTTCAGCACCGGCGTTCGTCCTAGTTTCACTGCCTATGCGACGTTTATCTTTGAATGATGTTTTAATCCAACAAAGACTGTTGCATTTTACGGCTAAATGTATTATGTTGCCTCTTGCTTTAGCCCTTCTGTTGCCTGTCAGGTGTCAGCTGTTTGCGGGCTACTGTCTCTTCGTTGACAATTGTGAGCGGAGTGGTCGGGAGTTTTGGCAGATGCCACAGAACGCGTCTTTATCCGATCCCTACTCAGCGTCGGTTGGTTAGATTCGAGCGAATGCCTGGTGGGACAGACACACCGTGTGGCTACTTTACTCCCCGATACCGCTCCTCCCCTTTTGCTTTGGCTTTCTACAGAGCCCTACAGCGCCTCTCACTTGTCTTTGTATAGAACTACATAAACTTACATCTTGGAAAGACTGCATCTTGGTAGCTTTATTTGCTGCGGTGTTCACTAAAAAGCAGAAACATTCGTTGCGGAGAGCTGTGGAGTCGACCAAAAGCCCACCTGAGGTCAGGTGTCCAAACGGCGGGGAAAATGTCATCTTTCCTAATCATGTGTACATGGCAGATTATTTTGTGTCAATTAAATGGACCTTCTCCCAACATTTGAACATAATCCTACTAAGAATAATGCATTTCAATAATTCATTTCTAAATGAATACAAATATATTTGTGATATTTTGGGCATGAAAAATACAAGAGGCCTAGGTTATATCATTCCTCTCAAATTTGATTTGGGAAAATTAAGAAATCCCCTCGAGCCGCAATCAATAATGGAAGGAAATAACAGTCTCTCACAATAACGAAAACAAAGCCCTGCAATACATTTCAGAATAATTTTTTATATTTCTAGTTTTCCAGCTCTAGACCAGCAATATATGTATATTTATGCGCCAGAAATATATGGATATGTATGCGCAGTGGCGTGTGTTCGGTTCGCCACAGGGCCCCAGTTGCGCTACACTGCATTCCGTTGGGCTTCAACTGACCTGAACGTGTTTCTACAGCTGACCCACAACAGCGTCCAGAGGCCTCAGCAGGTAGCTACTACAGCATGCAATAAAGTTTTTTTGTGTCGACTCAGGCACAAAAAGAGTGCTACATTTCTCAAGCTTCTGCAAGAGTTGCAAACACAGTATATTTCTGAAAAAAATTACAATAATTTGTTATAGATGTTATCACATTTTTAAATTATTTAGATGATTTGTAGTATATTTTTTATGTCACCTTTTATTTATTCTGAAAATACCATGGTGTAAATTGTATATTTGGAAGTGCAATCTCTTTGAAAAATAATATTAATGAAAACATCAATGTTACAATTTGTGAGTGCTCTGTGCACACTAGAATAAAGCACCAGGAACATTTTTCTTTATAGTAAAAATGTTGGCCTGTGGCAATTATTTTCAAGTCATAATCTAATTTTACGATTTAGTACTAAGGTACATTTAATTGACAGTAGAATAAAACGGATATACTGAAATAAAGTAGGCCTATCAATTGTTAATAGCCAAAAAGAGGACACACTCAGAAATACTGTAACCAGATAAAACTGCTGACCCTGTGCACCCTATGAAGTGAACAGAATCTCAAGGCGATAAACAGAAGTAATTGGGCCCAGGGGGGAGGGAAGGGAAGTAACCCACCGCCTCATCTATAAGTGTAGCCATCTTTGTTTAAACCTCTTGCTGCTGATCTATTACCACCTCAATATATCCGCAGGGGTACTATATTTCAAATGGCTAAGACAAAGGAGCATGTGTCCTAAACAACCTACCTTGATAAATAAGGGGGGGGTATACACAAACGAAGACAACCACCCCCCCCCAAAAAAATGAGTATATAAAAAACGAATGAACAATATAAAAAGGAACATTGGTTTGGATGGACTACTGAGTAAATATAACGTGTTGATCTTCTCAGCAAACCACCTGATTAATCAAATATAATCCAACCCCCATCCATCCACACACACAAAACAGAAAAACACTTTTTCCCTCAGCAGCTTCAGTACGAATCCTAACTTCAATGCGTGACTGAGTGAACATTTGACTAAAGCAGAATTAATTTCACACCTTTATGTGTGGCTAACAGTGAGGTGCAAGAAAGCAAAAGCTTCTGCATTTGTGTGCAAACTGCTGCTGATAGAACATGATGTCTGTCCTTGATAGTGGAGCTCACCAAGAGAAGCAATTGAATGGCTCCAGCATAGAAATAGAATCCATACCGCTGGGCTGATGGAACAAAGGTCAGAATAAAGAAAATATGTGGCATAGTAGTGGTCTTGAATAAAGGTTTCTGCTATATAAAAGAAAGCATTCCAATAATGTGATAGGTCTACCATCGAATCACCACTGTGATCATTTGGAGCCGCAAACGAAAGGTACTTACTTGTAAGTTTAAGAACTTGGTTAGTGTCTCTTATGCCATTATTATTCAATAGGCGAAACAATTGAACTGAAGATGTTTTGTAAAGATGACATAGAATTTTGTAGAGGATTGTAATATTTTCAGCCCTATTTCTGCGTTAATAAAATTAGAGGTATACGAGCAACTAAC